>NC_089809.1:6908547-6998547 GCF_029633855.1 Hoplias malabaricus
GTTCCACCTCCACCATCTGCTCAGATAAAACTGGAACACTCACACAGAACCGCATGACCGTGGCCCACATGTGGTTTGACAACCAGATCCACGAGGCCGACACCACAGAGGATCAGTCCGGTTAGTGACCCCTCACTTCATCATCCATCTGTAGAAGCTCCCCATTTATTTGTTACAAATTCCACCCTAAAGCTAAGACTCCTCAGAAACACATGAAAGACCCCCACTTATCAAAGCTACCAGATTTCCAATGTTAGAAACCAGACGACCAAACTGGCTAGCTCGATGATGGTGGGCCATCTTACCGACCCTGGGATGGTGAGGACCATAGTGAGGCCTTGTATGGCTGTGGCTTCACTTACAGTCCCCCAGTGATGAGCTCAGTACTTGCACTTTTCAATCAAAATGGAGATAGTCACTACAATAAAATCCCTAGTACAGCTGGCAGTTTATGAGAGTTTTAATTTGTTCTGCAGGTGCCTCATTTGACAAGTCCTCGGTGACGTGGGTGTCTCTGGCTCGTGTGGCGTCTCTGTGTAACCGAGCTGTGTTCAAGGGGGGGCAGGATTCTCTTCCCATCCTGAAGAGGGACGTGGCCGGAGACGCGTCCGAATCTGCTTTACTCAAGTGCATCGAACTCTCCCTCGGATCGGTCAGACAGATGAGAGACAGGAACAAGAAAGTGGCCGAGATCCCCTTCAACTCCACCAACAAATACCAGGTGAATATTGCTCCAAGTCCATTGTTCATCGGTAGAAAAAATCTATATCCTATTCTGACTGAAACTGTTTGACTGCACCAGAAAAAGCCTTTTCGGTTGTTTACGATTTTAATAAAAAAACTACTTTTTATAAAATTCTGAGGATGTTTTCTCACCATAATAACTTTTAAGGTGGTTACAACCTAATTACTGACAATAGTTAACGGATTTCACAACATTTATAAAGCATTATAAGGGTAAATATATTCTAAAGTGGTATCACATTTTTCTGCAACAAAGGGGGAAAGAGGAAATATGGGCATATGATATGAACCATGATACGGTATAAATTAATTTGCCAATATAGTAAGCATAAGAGCGGCACAGTGGCGCAGCAGGTAGTCCCACTCCGGGTGACTGTCTGTGAAGAGTGTGGTGTGTTCTCCCTGTGTCTGCGTGGGTTTCCTCCGGGTGACTGTCTGTGAGGAGTGTAGTGTGTTCTCCCTGTGTCTGCGTGGGTTTCCTCCGGGTGACTGTCTGTGAGGAGTGTGGTGTGTTCTCCCTGTGTCCGCGTGGGTTTCCTCCGGGTGCTCCGGTTTCCTCCGGGTGACTGTCTGTGAGGAGTGTGGTGTGTTCTCCCTGTGTCTGCGTGGGTTTCCTCCGGGTGACTGTCTGTGAGGAGTGTAGTGTGTTCTCCCTGTGTCTGCGTGGGTTTCCTCCGGGTGACTGTCTGTGAGGAGCGTGGTGTGTTCTCCCTGTGTCTGCGTGGGTTTCCTCCGGGTGACTATCTGTGAGGAGTGTAGTGTGTTCTCCCTGTGTCTGCGTGGGTTTCCTCCGGGTGACTGTCTGTGAGGAGTGTAGTGTGTTCTCCCTGTGTCTGCGTGGGTTTCCTCCGGGTGCTCCGGTTTCCTCCCACAGTCCAAAAACACACGTTGGTAGGTGGATTGGCGACTCAAAAGTGTCCGTATGTGTGAGTGAAGTTGTGAGTGAATGTGAGTGTGTGTTGCCCTGTGAAGGACTGGCGCCCCCTCCAGGGTGTATTCCCGCATTGTGCCCAATGATTCCAGGTAGGCTCTGGACACACAGCGACCCTGAACTGGATAAGGGTTACAGATAATGAATGAATGAGTAAGCATAAGCACTGTAGTCATAAACACGTGAAGATCAAGAGAAACAGACCCCCAGGACGAATAAACCAAAACACAGTAGAAAGTATCTTCCTATGCAGACCTTGTTTTTCCACCTCTTTAGTCTTAACATTAAATATATTCCTCTTCTTCTTTCGCTTCAACAGCTGTCCATCCATGAGACAGAGGACCCTAATGATAACCGTTATCTGCTGGTAATGAAGGGAGCTCCAGAGCGTATCCTGGACCGCTGCTCCACAATCATGATACAGGGTAAAGAGCAGCCCATGGATGAGGAGATGAAGGAGGCTTTCCAGAATGCCTACCTGGAGCTTGGTGGACTGGGAGAGAGAGTACTGGGTGAGAGACATCTGGAATATCTTGGCAATACACAGGGGTTGGACAATGAAAGTGAAACACCTGTCATTGTAGTGTGGGAGGTTTAATGGCTAAACTGGAGCAGCCTGGTGGCCAATCTTCATTAACTGCACATTGCACCAGTAAGACCATGTGTATCCAATGGCTCAAACATTGTGTCCTGAAGGCGGTGCCGTGTATCAGGACGACAATGCACCAATACACACAGCGAGACTGGTGAAAGATTGGTTTGATGAACATGAAAGTGAAGTTGAACATCTCCCATGGCCTGCACAGTCACCAGATCTAAATATTATTGAGCCACCAGGTGTTTCACTTTCATTGTCGTACCCCTGTATTATACATTTAAATATAAATACACATCATATTAAATGTGGTCTATGTGTTATTATGAGATTGTTGAAATAATTGTGAGTCTGTCCAATCACAGCTCTAAAATCAAACCAATAAAACGAGTGCAGAGAAATAAAAGGCACTGATTAAATATGGCAGAAACAACAACAGAAGAAAGACAACCAAGTGAAAAAGACTATAAAACAGCGCTGTTTAGCCCGGGAGAACACAGCTGATGTTTCTTTGGGACCTCAGAACTGTGTTTATTTGTGGAAAAGGGGGTGAAATATGTTTAATATTTAATATTAGTCATTGACCCTATGACCTTATTGCTGAATACCATCAAATCCTAATAGCAATTTTCCAACTTCTAGTGTGAACGCTTCCCAAAACAGTAAAGGCTGTTCCTGCAGAAGGCTGGGGGATGACACACTCCCTTTAAATACCCTTCATTTCAGACAGTAGGCAAATAACCAGTGCTTACACATTTCGGAACGATGGTGTTTGATGGAACTCTGACCTGTTTTCACTGCCAGGATTCTGCCATCTGCTGTTGCCTGAGGATCAATATCCCAAAGGATTCGCCTTCGACACAGACGACGTGAACTTCCAGACAGACAATCTGTGCTTCGTGGGGCTGATGTCCATGATCGACCCTCCTCGTGCCGCGGTGCCGGACGCTGTGGGGAAATGCCGCTCTGCTGGTATCAAGGTCATCATGGTGACTGGAGATCACCCTATCACTGCCAAGGCCATCGCCAAGGGAGTGGGCATCATCTCCGAGGGCAATGAGACTGTGGAGGACATTGCTGCCCGCCTCAATATCCCGGTCAGCCAGGTCAACCCCAGGTAAATAAAACAGCAAGCCTAGGGGTGAATGATATATTGGTTATCCATATATTATATGCTATTCAATTAGACAATTAAAAGTCTGTTGACATCATATTAATTCAGTCACAGCTTCAAAATCATTGTGATATTTCATTGACCTGTACTGGCTCAGCACAGCAGAAAGTGCACTATGTACACTCTTAAAACTAAAGGTAGCACCTTTAATTTTAAGAGTTTTTTCTCTTAAAAATAACCCCCCCTTGAGTTCAGGACAGTGCTGAAAAAGCGAGTTACACTCCTCAGCTGTAGGGGGAGCCCACAAGCCAAAATGCAAAATCTTTCTGCAAAAGGTGTATAAAGTTCCTCAGCATTGGACTGTGGAGCAGAGGCACTGCTTTCTCTGGAATGATGGTGCTCCATTGTGAAGTGCAGGGAAAAAATAGTCTTTCAGAACCTGACGTCACTAATGTTTATGTAGCTAAACGGCATCAGATACTCAACAGCTATGTTCTTATATAAAGTCCATAGCCTTCCCAGGCCAGTAGAAGCTGTTACTGTAGCAAAGGTGGAGAGCTACCTATTCATACCCTTAATTTCTTAAATGTTCTATAAGCAGGCGTTCAAATACATCCTCAAAAGCGGTACATAAATGTGCTTCACAGAGATGCCAAAGCTTGCGTGATCCACGGCACAGAACTGAAGGACATGTCTCAGGATCAAATAGATGATATTCTGCGCAACCACACCGAAATAGTCTTCGCAAGGACGTCGCCCCAGCAGAAGCTCATCATTGTAGAGGGGTGCCAGCGACAGGTGAACATAAATATTTGGACAAATATTATCAAGAAACAAAATATTGATTTCTGTCATTGTGAGGACATTTGATAAAACACTTCTTGATTCTTGAAACTTTCTCTCTCTCTCTCTCTCTCTCTCTCTCTCTCTCTCTCTCTCTCTCTCTCAGGGGGCTATTGTAGCTGTAACTGGTGATGGTGTGAATGACTCTCCTGCTCTGAAGAAGGCTGATATTGGTGTTGCCATGGGGATCGCTGGGTCAGACGTGTCCAAACAGGCAGCAGACATGATCCTGCTGGATGACAACTTTGCCTCCATTGTTACTGGAGTGGAAGAAGGTAAGTGAAAAGAGGTGAAAGTGTCCTGAGCTCTGTAAATAATTGCTTTAGTCATTATTCATTCATTCGTTGTCTGAAGCCGTTTGTCCAGTTCAGGGTTGCGGTGGGTCTGTAGCCTACCCGGAATCACTGGGCGCAAGGCGGGAACACACCCTGGAGGGGGCGCCAGTCCTTCGCAGGGTGACACACACACACTCACACCTAGGGACACATTTGAGTCTTCAGTCCACCTATCAACGTGTGTTTTTGGACTGTGGGAGGAAACCGGAGCACCCGGAGGCAACTCACGCAGACACAGGGAGAACACACCACACTCCTTACAGACAGTCACCCGGAGGAAACCCACGCAGACACAGGGAGAACACACCACACTCATCATAGACAGTCACCTGGAGGAAACCCACACAGACACAGGGAGAACACACCACACTCGTCACAGACAGTCACACGGAGGAAACCCACGCAGACACAGGGAGAACACACCACACTCCTCACAGACAGTCACCCAGAGGAAACCCACGCAGACACAGGGAAAACACACCACACTCCTCACAGACAGTCACCCAGAGGAAACCCACGCAGACACAGGGAGAACACACCACGCGCCTCACAGACAGTCACCCGGAGGAAACCCACGCAGACACAGGGAGAACACACCACACTCCTCACAGACAGTCACCAGGAGGAAACCCACACAGACACAGGGAGAACACACCACACTCCTCACAGACAGTCACCAGGAGGAAACCCACACAGACACAGGGAGAACACACCACACTCCTCACAGACAGTCACCCGGAGGAAACCCACGCAGACACAGGGAGAACACACCACACTCCTCACAGACAGTCACCAGGAGGAAACCCACGCAGACACAGGGAGAACACACCACACTCCTCACAGACAGTCACCAGGAGGAAACCCACGCAGACACAGGGAGAACACACCACACTCCTCACAGACAGTCACCAGGAGGAAACCCACGCAGACACAGGGAGAACACAGCACACTCCTCATAGACAGTCATCCGGAGGAAACCCACACAGACACAGGGAGAACACACCACACTCCTCACAGACAGTCACCCAGAGGAAACCCACGCAGACACAGGGAGAACACACCCCACTCCTCACAGACAGTCATGCGGAGTCATTATACAAATAAAAATAAATATATCATATATTATAATATAATATCATGGTTGCTCTGTGGCTGCTGTATTATTCCTAGTGGTTGCTAGGTCATTGCAAAAGTTGTTCCTAAGGTTTAAACCAAATGGCTGCTAGAGTGCTGCTAGGTTGTTCCTAACTGGTTGCTATGGAACATTTGGTGGTTGCTACAATGTTAACAAGTTGTTAATATTGTGTCAAAGGTGGGTAGTAGTAATATTTGCTTTGGTATTTCTGGTGATTGCTACGGTGTTCTTATGATTTAATGTAGTGTTTCAGATGGTTGCTAGGAGGTGTTCAGTTTGGGTTAAAAATATTGTGCCCTCTACCCATTTCTGACAGTCATTACAAAAGGAATAATTAAATGTAATATTGAAAGAAATATAGTTGCTATGTGTAAAAGGTATATCCCTCAAAAAAAGCTGTACTCAAGCACAGTGTCACTGATCAAACCGAATATTCCAGAGTTAATATCTCAAAAATGGCTGGATAAGGGAACTTAGTGAAAAAAATTAAGACAACAACATTGTTATCCATTGCAATAGCAATATTAATAATAATAATAATAATATCCTTTTCTGTCCCCAGGTCGCCTGATCTTTGATAACTTGAAGAAATCCATTGCCTACACTCTGACCAGCAACATTCCAGAAATCACCCCCTTCCTGTTCTTTATCATCGTCAACATCCCCCTGCCCCTGGGCACCATCACCATCCTCTGCATTGACCTGGGCACTGACATGGTGAGACACTCCTTCTAAAATTACACACAGTTAGAACAATGTGTTCTTGTTGTTTTAAGACATTAATTTCTTTTTATAATAATAATGTATTTTTACCAGTTGGAAAAAAAACACAGTTAAGGACACATACGGAAATTCAATGCAATATTCATTCATTCATTCATTGTCTGTAATCGCTTTTCCAGTTCAGGGTCATGGTGGGTCCGGAGCCTACACGGAATCACTGGGAACACACCCGCTGGGGGGCGCCAGTCCTTCACAGAAAGCAACAATCAATTATTTTTTATTTTGTGACAAAATATGTTTGTTTGTTTGTTTGTTTTTTAATGAAAATGTCTTTTCACCTGCGGTCCCCACTTGGCAGCTGCAGTGTTTACACTATTGCTATACTATACTGCATTATTACACTATCAGTGTTAATTTAATACTAATAGTGTTGATTTAACACTGGTGAATTTGCTGTGTACTTTAAACATTAGTGGAGAAACTCCAGCAGCTCTGCACCGCAACACTGAGAATGATTCATTCATTCATTGTCTGTAACTGTTTAATTGAAATCAGGGGCATGGTGGGTCCGGAGCCACTGGGCCAAGGCAGGAACACACCCTGGAGAGGTGCCAATCCATCGGAGGGCGACACACACTCACACATTCACTAACACACACACTCACATGGACACTTTAGAGTCGCCGATCCACCTACCAGTGTGTGTTTTTGGACCGTGGGAGGCACCCGGAGGAAACCCACACAGACACAGGGAGAACACACCACACTCCTCACAGACAGTCACCCGGAGGAAACCCACGCAGACACAGGGAGAACACACCACACTCCTCACAGACAGTCACCCGGAGGAAACCCACGCAGACACAGGGAGAACACACTGAGAATGAACCACCACCCAAACCATACCTGCTCTGTGTTGGTCCTGTAGGTGTCCCTTGTAGAGCAACAGATGAACTACAGTCTGTAATTGTAGGACTACAGAGTGGTCCTGTATGGTCAGTGGAGCTGGGAATGTAGAAACAAGGGGTGATCCGTGTTTTGTTGTTAATACATATTCCAGTATTTTCTCTTTTTCTTCCTCCAGGTCCCTGCTATCTCTCTGGCCTATGAAGCAGCTGAGAGTGACATCATGAAGAGGCAGCCCAGGAACCCAATGAGAGACAAGCTGGTCAATGAGCGTCTCATCAGCATTGCCTACGGACAGATCGGTCAGTTCAACACAAACGTACAGTGCTACTCTACATTTTATTTTTACTCGGTTTATTCCGGTTAAGGCCAATTCCCCTGTAGCTACGTCTCTCCCAGTTAGACAGTGCTAGCCAGCTGTGAGAATGAAGTCTAGCACATGCTTCTTCTGAGACAGCTACTCTTTATATTGAACAGCTGACCAGGCGATAGTGGGATAGAGAGGAGTGTCAGAGGCATGCAAACTTTTGCACAAGAGTCACATACAGATGTGTACTAAGTGTGTAACTCTGTGTCTGTGTGTTTGCATGTGTAGGCATGATCCAGGCTTTGGGAGGTTTCTTCAGTTATTTTGTGATTTTGGCTGAGAATGGATTCCTCCCCTCTCTGCTGGTTGGCATCAGACTCAGCTGGGATGACCGCTCCGTCAATGACCTGGAGGACAGCTATGGTCAGCAGTGGGTAAGCACTGGGTTTACTTGTTTATGTGCTAGAACTTTGGAACATTATTTCAAAAAGGGTTTTAGACAGGACTGGATTAGTGGATTCAGTTCAGCTGTAGAAGGATGCTCTGTAGATAAAGGAAGGAGATGAATTTGAGCAGCCACATAGTCTAGGAACCTAAGAGTCCAACAGACAGATATAAAGCCCTGCAGCACTGCGCCTAGCATTCCATGTTCTCTGAGTAAATTAGCTTATGCCTCTCTGGCCAGAGTTGGACACTGGGCATTGTGACCTTAGGCTCATATGCAAATGTGCCTGAGTGTCCCATTTCATTCCTTTTCATGAAATATGGCCAAAATGGCTATGTTTAAAAAGAAAAACCCAACTCTAAACCTCCCTAGCATTCATACAAGAGATGTGTCAAAATGTCAGGACATTCTGGCCCTGAAGTATCTTAAATGTAACACATTATTTCAGACCTGGTTAATGTTCTGTTCTGTTCTAAGATGATTAGAGTCACAGGTAATTCTACTTTGCAGACATATGAGCAGAGGAAGATAGTAGAGTTCACATGCCACACAGCTTTCTTCGTCAGCATTGTGGTCGTGCAGTGGGCCGATCTCATCATCTGCAAGACCAGACGCAACTCTGTGTTCCAGCAGGGCATGAAGTGAGTTAAAACGGTGTCTTTGTGTGTTTGTGTTTGTGTATGCAGGTGTGCCACCAGAGATTACTTGTGTGCTTGAATTGTTCAAATAAACATTGAATCGTCAGTTATCTCGGTGCAAAACATGATTTCATCTGTTAGGATTAAACAAAACAATAGGAATAAAACTCAACCATTTTTGTAGAGCTGTTCTGTTTGTAAATTAACAATATGCTGGGTTTTTATAACCGCAAAGCACCTCTTGGACATGATTTGTAACCACATTACTTACTGTACTCACTCAGGTTTAGCAGGCTTAAAGCTCTCCACAAGGGGGTGCCATTATCATATGGATTCATCATACCACCGACACTGAGGCATTCTAACCATAATAGATCAGCGTCTCTGACATGTCTACATGTCAATAGCTGTTTCATAATGTAATGTAATATAGATGTGAATATATGTCATTTGTATACAATTATATAGTATATTTGTATAACTGCATGTTGTTGTTCCTTCTACAGAAATAAAATCCTGATCTTTGGCCTGTTTGAGGAAACAGCGCTGGCTGCGTTCTTGTCCTACACTCCAGGCATGGATGTAGCCCTCAGGATGTACCCACTGAAGTAAGCAACACACAAGCCAAAATTAAATTAGCATCTTTGCATCAGTAAATGCCAGTGTTGACCTCTCTGTTCTCTTCTGTCCAGACCGTCCTGGTGGTTCTGTGCATTCCCGTACAGTTTCTTAATCTTTGTGTACGACGAGATCCGAAAGCTTCTCCTGCGTCGAAACCCTGGAGGTATGTCTTCATCCATCTGTTTTAACACGGTTTATACTGCCACCTACAGTTAGTTTACCCTCTCTGCATTTCTCTCTCTCTCTCCACAGGTTGGGTGGAAAAGGAGACCTACTATTGATCAAGGAATTCCTTCTTTACTCACGCCCCTACATCTTACATCTACATCATTTTTCTTCTACTCCTCGTCTCCCTCTCTCCCTGTTCAAGACGCACAATCATTCGCTCTATACCTCCCCCCTATTCAGAGAGACAGCAGCTTAGAGCCAGCACCATGTCCAGCCCCAAAGAGGAAAAAAAAAAACAGAGTGGCACTGTCCAAACTCCGAACCAAACCCATCCCCTCCAAAGAAAACCACCCTATAATACTCTTTGCATGTCTTTTCAATCGGGTGTGTACGTAAAGTCTATTATCTATTTACCAATGGCAGCTGCATAATCATTATGTAGATCTGAAAGGAGCTTTCCGCGCAAAATTGGAGTGTGTGTGTGTGTGTGTATGTGTGTGTGTATATGCTACAGCTAAATGAGGGTCAGCCCTCTACCCCTTCTTTTCATCCTTCCACCTGCTCTTCTTCTTCGTCATAGGGCGCTTAAGTTGTGCCTGATTCTGTAGTTAGTTTCATGCCCATATTTAGAATTCCATATCTAAGCTGCATCTCTATTAAATTGCAGCTTTGTTACTCACTGACTGTAGTGAATAACATGGTCCCTTGTCTATGTTTCCTCAAGGTGGCGCAACTTCTGCCAGTCCTAGTGATATAATTATAGCAGGGCGGTTACGGAAACATCAGTTTAACGTTGTTTGTTTTAGCTGTACCACTAGGGTCTGCTGGCACAGAGCGACTTAAACCTAAAGCTACGCTAAAGAGACGTTTTTTAGAGATTACCAGGAGACATTTCTCTCACAAACAGACATAAAAGATGAAAAGAACACAAGATTAACTACCAGATCTGAGTTTTGTTACATTTATTTTAACTTTTAGTTGTTTTTTTTATATGCTGACTTCCTCCACTGAATGTCACTGGATTCTTTGTTAAGGAGTCAGAATATTAATAATGCTACATCCATGCTAATAGCAAGCTAGCACTCCTGTGTAGGACAATGTTTTAACTATTAAACATAAACAGTTTTATATAATAGCACTAACTACTCCAGATGAAGGCTACTACTGCCACAGCAATGTACCAACAAGCTAGCTGGTTTGTTTGGGGTGTTATGGTCAGTTTGCTAATCTTATGTCAGTTTTGCTACCCAGTGGTGTTAGCTTGTAAGCAGGTACTAAAATTCTTAAGTTGCTTCTCAACTTATTAATACAGAAGATCCCTTTACATTCAATGATGGAGCTTGTTTCTCCAGTTTAGACATGGGTTTCCTAAAATGGTCATAATGCTGACTACAACAATGACATGACTTCAGGGCTTTTATGCCTTTCTACTCCTTCCCTCCATTACTCCACCTGTCCTCCAATCACACACGGGAACACGGATCACATGACCTGCGGCAGGCTCTGGGTCATGACCTGGAAAGAAGACATATGACATATCCGTGTATATATTTTTTATCTTTTCTTTCATTCTCATTTTATTTCCTGCTTTTTTTGGTGGCTGCATATTGGCGCTAGTCTTTTTTAAATTTATAGTTGCTGTTATTATTTACTGGAAATGAACAGAAACATTTCCCCACAAAAGCATACACTTTTACCTCTCAGTCCCCTTTGTGTCCTCCTCCTTTATTCCACTACAGTTAAACAACCACATATTATCAGTTTTAGAATAAACAGGAACTAACACTAAAAATACAAACGTATGCTTTTGCCAGAAAAGAATTGCATCAACAGAAAGTATTGTGGGTATATGACTGTTATGAGAGCAAAAAAATAAAAGACTAAAAATATACAGGGAAATGTTTAATATCAGGTTTTGAGTAGATAAGCAACACATCTGGACAGTGTTTCTGGTTCTACTGCCATTATCAATCCGAATGCACCGGGTTCTGCTTTTAACCTGAATGGTATTATGTTGTATTCAGAACAACCTTTCTGCTTTCTGTCATTATATCGTTATATATCTGTGGAATGACTGAATATTATCTGAAATAGATCAGCACTTCATATCACGTGACACACATTTTTCCTTCTTTTTGCAAATCCCTGTGCTTGCTACTGTTAACAACCAATGAGAAGAGTTTTATGCTAGGCTAGAGTAGGCTAGGCTAATTTGAAGCAATGAACCTGGTGTGTGGGGGCCTTTACTGCAGGTTTTATCAGGAAAATGAGTGTGTGTTTTGGTGTATGGGCCGCCCCAGGTCTTGTGCTGTGTATGTGTGTGTGTGTGTGTGTGTTCCTGTGTGAATGTATGGGGACAGTGCGCTGTAGCAGTCTACCTGAGGCTGTATCCATCTCAGTGAGGTGTGGCGGGGTGAGACTAAAGAAAGAAAAAGAATAATGAACATGATAAATTGTAGAGACAAGTGTTTGAAAAGCAATGAAACCAACACCAATAAAACATTTAGAACATTTAATACAACGTAGCAATGTCTGTGTGTCTTTATTTCTCTCACAAGCATTCCACTATAGAATGTTTTTTTCTAGAATTGGACTATATAACTTTTTATCTGTTTTATTAATTTGAGCAGCAATATTTTCTATGATCCAGAAGAATCAGATGCTGTTTATGCGGCCAAATTTCCATTAGATTCTCAATGTCTCTACCCTTTCTGTGTAAAGCCTTCCCGGGTGAAGTTGTTGCTGTTTATTCCTGGCTAACTAAGCACTGACACACACACAAAACCATATAAAATGGACTTTATAAAGTCCACCACAACATTTTGTTTGCCCAATTTTCCTCTAGTATTCCTACAAAATGGGGGCATTTTTGTCCAGGAAATGTATAAAAAGAAAGCCTTACCCACCCACACAGACACTGCAGTTTGCCCCCCTCACTGCAGCACAGTAATGGAATATCGATCTGTGCCGGTTTTTTTGCCGCAGTATGGTTTAAAGTGAGAGTGAGGTCATTCTCCAAGGTCATCACCACAGCAACTGTATAGAAATGGGATAGCCACTTTTGCCATGACAAAAAAGGTCAGCGAGGTCAGAGAAGGGGAGGAGCCAGGAAAGACCAGGCGTTCAGAAGAGTAATTACACTATAGGATCGGACAGGGCAGGATATGACAGTACTTATATGTCCACAGATTCTGCTCACCTGCCCGTCCAACCCTGTCTTTAACAGGAATATTACTGAGGACACTGTGTATATTTAGTGCAGCATTAGCTTCTACTCAATGCTAACGTTGGAGTGTTATGGATCACATCAGACCAGTCACTTCTCCACAGCCCTATGCTGGAGGCTTTATACCCCTCAAATGGACTCTTGGCTTTAAGCATACTGAGTTTAGAAACGTGCAGCTGCTGCAGAGCTTCCATTTCGAGTCAAACCTTTCTGAAGGACATGAAAGCACAGCACGGCATGTTTACAGGCATAAGACTTTATTGCACTTACTTTGATCAATGTAAAACAAAGATTAACATACATTTTCATTAAAATGAATATAAATTGTATTTCAAAATATTCCCCATGGGAAAATTGGCAAATGTAAGAGTACACAGAATGACAGTAAACAGATTTGGATAAATAAATGAGGCCCTTGGGATCTACATGTTGAATAAGAGACATTTGAACATAATGTTACCAAAAAAACAAGGAAAAACTATGGAAAATGTGAACATGATGATGATGATGATGGACAGACCACCGGGATATTCTCCACTTCACACAAAAACACATCCCAACTTTCCCTTAATTGCATAAATTCCGAGGTGTAAAACTGCATAACTCGGTAGCTGATTATAATAAATATTAACATAATAGTATTCACTAAAAATCACTAATTAATATTTGCCAAATCACTTCTTTTTGGATTCTGTGAGTTCGGACTGTGTATGTATTGCATTATTATTGTCGTTTGTGTAAATAACTGTAGAATCGTACCAAAACAACAAAATTGTATCATTTTCTGAACACTTAATATCTTTTTTTCATGGATTCACCCCTAGAGGAGATCACAATCTTTACATAACAGTCTTTAGAAGGGTCACAATATGAAAGGTCTGAGCTAACGTTCGCAAGCTCCACGTTCCTGCATTGCGTTTGTGTTCTCTCTGTGCGAATCTAACATTTCTGCTTGCTGTCTGCGGATGCGTAACGTAGTCTTTCAGTATGTAACAGACATGGGCGAATACCTGCGGACTCCAATGAAGGCATTTGTGGTTTTACTGTGCTGAGTCAGTCAACAGTCTGGTTTCAAATGATGCAGTGTCCTTCATCAAAAGCGGCAAGAATATGGGCTTAATATGGGCCACTGACCCAACATCTTTGCGGTACAGGTGAGGACCAATCAAAAGGAATGAGCAAAGCAGTTCTTTAAAATATTTTAAAAATGTAAAAAAAAAAAAGTGTGACTAATGCCATGTTGGTCAGCACTTTTTCAGCTGAAGTGTCACAGAAAAACAGCTGCAGGGCACCATTTGGGGCTGTCAGCATTCAAAGCAGCTAGTGTTACATCCACGTTTGAGAAAGTCATTGGGTTGTTGATCAATAATGTGATTTTAAATGGGCAGATGATCAGTTTACAGGTATCAGTGCATATTTGTTTCACTAGCAGTCCATACCTGGTCAGTTTGAGTGAGGCCCTGTCCCAAGTCCCCGTGCAAGGTGTCTCAATTGTACTGACATCAAGTGGCCTTTAAATTTGGCCGCACGATGGAGCGTAAACTAGAAATAAGCCATTTTATATCATGTGAATTTCATTCATTCATTCACCCTTATCCAGTTCAGGGTCGCGGTGGGTCCACAGCCTACCTGGAATCATTGGGCGCAAGGCAGGAATACACCCTGGAGGGGGCGTCAGTCCTTCACAGGGCAACACACACAGTCGCACACATTTACTCACACATACGGACACTTTTGAGTCGCCAATCCACCTACCAACGTGGATTTTTGAACTGTGGGAGGAAACCGGAGCACCCGGAGGAAACCCACGCAGACACAGGGAGAACACACCACACTCCTCACAGACAGTCACCGAGAGGAAACCCACACAGACACAGGGAGAACACACCACACTCCTCACAGACAGTCACCCGGAGGAAACCCACACAGACACAGAGAGAACACACCACACTCCTCACAGACAGTCACCTGGAGGAAACCCACGCAGACACAGGGAGAACACACCACACTCCTCACAGACAGTCACCCAGAGGAAACCCACACAGATACAGAGAAAACACACCACACTCCTCACAGACAGTCACCTGGAGGAAACCCACGCAGACACAGGGAGAACACAGTACACTCCTCACAGACAGTCACCCGGAGCGGGAATCGAACCCACAACCTCCAGGTCCCTGGAGCTGTGTGACTGCAACACTAACCTGCCGCCCCATGTGAATTTCAGTTTATAGTAAAAGAGTGTACAAACATTAATACAGTCATATTGTTGCCGTCTGTTTGGTGATGAAAATGGCAGAGAGAGCCTTGTCTACAGCTGTGTTCGCATTAGAATTCCTGAAAATGTCAGGGGAATCAGGTCTGGATATTTACTGGACAGGTTCTTTTTCCACATACACTACAGCCAGAGATTTTCTGTGTCAAATGTGTTCTCAAATTTGGAAATGTTCTGTGTAGTTAAGGCAGGAGCAGCACCTGCATCGAATTCACTGTGAATTATCTGGAAAATTACCTGCTCTATCCACATATTGGCTCACTCTGACATTGCAGATTTTCTTTACTCGGGAGCTGGTAGGATAGAGTCTGAATATGTCCAGTACAAGTGATGCATTACATCATACACCAAGAATGCACATTAAGGGAGGCCTAGGGCAGGAATTGGGACAGGGCCAGTGTTGATTTTTAGTCCACTCATGAAAGCTGCAGAGAAGCATAGGACAGTAACAATGTTCAGACAAGACAGGAGCCTTCTGGTAAATAAAAGGTTAAAAGGCTGGAAGTCAGATGGGAGGGCGGAAGGGTTTAAACGGATTCCATCATCAGCTCATCCAGGTCTGTAGACTCCAGCTCACGGAAAGCAGCATGAGAGCCAATCACAAACAGTGTCGCTCCTGAGTAAACATCACATAGCAGATTAGTGTATATCAAGTAGGAACAAGGGCACATGAGTGGGGGGAGGGGGACTACTTTAATTTCACTATGAACAGACCAACTGAAGTGGTCAAAATGACAAAGTACAAAATCTTATATATTAAACACAGGTCCAGTTTCTGGACCTGTTGTTTTTCCACAACAGCACTGATTGTGTGACTCATACAGAGGCGACAACCAGTTAAAACTTTTACAAATATCAGTAACAAGCCAGTGAGACTGAGGACACTTACCCAGCACCCAGAACACAGCCGCGCCAGCTCCAGCCAACCAGAACACAGGAAGAGACACGGCTCCGGCCAGCCCCAGCTGATGGCCTTGAGTCAGTTCGCGCCCTGAGGACCAGGAGAGAACACTTTGTTAAAGAAAGAAGCTTTTTGTGATGCCAATGTACTACTGAAGGACCAAGTGATACACAAGCGTTTTCACATCAGACACTTACCGAAAACAACTAGCTTGGACTCCAAGGACTTCACATGGATGATGTAAAAGGCACCAACAAAAACAGCCAAAGCAATCAGCAGCATGGGGGAGCTGATTCTGTGAGGCAAAGAAAAACAGGAGGTTTGTCTAAAGTCTTTAAAGAACAATCAATCATTTTTACCACGAGGAGAGGAGAACAAAAAAAATACTATTTTATAAAGAGAAGAAGAATCATTGAAAAATCTAAACACTCCTTTGAATACTGTTAATGTTTGTGTCCAGAATCGTTTCTTTCACCAAAGAACGCTCTATGTACAGGAACTGTAACTGTGCATCAATAGGAGGGATACACTCTACACACCAATGAAGTCAGGATAACATTAAAATTTTGTTCAATTATTGAACAGGCACAGGTAGGTGTCGCAGTTACACAGCTCCAGGGACCTGGAGGTTGTGGGTTTGATTCCCGCTCCGGGTGACTGTCTGTGAGGAGTGTGGTGTGCTCTCCCTGTGTCTGCGTGGGTTTCCTCCGGGTGACTGTCTGTGAGGAGTGTGGTGTGTTCTCCCTGTGTCTGCGTGGGTTTCCTCCGGGTGACTGTCTGTGAGGAGTGTGGTGTGTTCTCCTTGTGTCTGCGTGGGTTTCCTCCGGGTGACTGTCTGTGAGGAGTGTGGTGTGTTCTCCTTGTGTCTGCGTGGGTTTCCTCCGGGTGACTGTCTGTGAGGAGTGTGGTGTGTTCTCCTTGTGTCTGTGTGGGTTTCCTCCGGGTGACTGTCTGTGAGGAGTGTGGTGTGTTCTCCTTGTGTCTGCGTGGGTTTCCTCCGGGTGACTGTCTGTGAGGTGTGTTCTCCTTGTGTCTGCGTGGGTTTCCTCCGGGTGACTGTCTGTGAGGTGTGTTCTCCTTGTGTCTGCGTGGGTTTCCTCCGGGTGACTGTCTGTGAGGTGTGTTCTCCTTGTGTCTGCGTGGGTTTCCTCCGGGTGACTGTCTGTGAGGTGTGTGGTGTGTTCTCCCTGTGTCTGCGTGGGTTTCCTCTGGGTGCTCCGGTTTCCTCACACAGTCCAAAAACACACGTTGTTAGGTGGATTGGTGACTCAAAAGTGTCCGTAGGCGCGAGTGTGTGAGTGAATGTGTGTGTGTGTGTGTTGCCCTGTGAAGGACTGACGCCCCCTCCAGGGTGTATTCCTGCCTTGCACCCAATGATTGCAGGTAGGCTCTGGACCCACCTCGACCCTGAACTGGATAAGCGTTACAGATAATGAATAGATGGATATTGAACTAATTAATGTTTACTCACTGAACATGGAAACAATTTGCTTTTATTGAAATCAATAAAAAACTGCTTATCATTCAAGTTCAAGTCATTTTGGGCTTTAGAGAGGGTTGAAAGCACACTTCTATAAAAGAAACAGGCATGCTCTATTTATAACATAAGACAAAATGTGAGCATAAGAGCAGAAAATGGAACATCTGGATTATCTTGTTTCCATAATCATTGGAAGCAAAAACTGTAGCTGTAAATAAAACTAGATTAACTACTCAAGCCCTTGGGAAATTATAGTTTCCGTTAAAATGGCAACTCAATGTAATAAATAAACAACCAACCAAATATAAATCTAATATTAAAGCAATATTTGTAGATATTACAAATAGATGTTGTTTGTTGTTTCTATTACCTATAAAAATAGACAAACATGGTCAGTGATGTGCATGTATAGACAAGTATAGGATACGCTGTGAGAAACTGTGAAAGAAACCCTCAAAGGCACGAGGACCACACTCCTCACAGACAGAGACCATTGAACCTAATGTGGCAGTGACACTCCCCATGGCACCACCATGCTGCCCCAGTTTAATTATCACCAACCATCAGGAATCAAATCAAATTTCATTCAATTTTGCACTTTTTCAAACCAAAATGAAATTATATTACACTCTATTTTCAAACACTAACTTTCAAAAACTTTTACACGTGTAAATCTGAGCCTACAATTAATTGCAAAACGAATGTGAGCTAATGTTCAAACCCATATCAGAAAGAACTCAAAGTGTGCCTCTCACATGCAGTAGAGGATGAGTCCGAGGAAGATGAAGGTGTAGTTGCTGTGGTATGTGTCCAGGTTTCTGACCACACGCTGACACAGCTCTCCAAAGTTCTTGGGCTTGGAGAACTTGCGCTGATCTACAAAACCAGCCCAGGGGCGAATGGACTTTCGCCTGCGGTCCAGCCAATCCTTTGCCACATTAGGGGAGAATCCTTTAGGCAGGAGCCTGGGGAGGGAGGAAAAGAGGGGAGAGACAGAGAGAGATGTGAGTTTAATATTACCTCAGATTGATATCACAGTATTCTACATGATCCAGACAAGAGATTTGACATAAACCCTGCTTACAGCTATATTCTTATTACAGAAATACTGAAAATAATTTGAAGATAATCATATATTCCACTGAACATGAATCATATTTCTTCTTTCTCCTGAGAGGTTACCCTTTTAGAGACATGAACTTTTAGTGATTTATATTTGCAAGAACGTACTAGCTCAGCTGTAAAGAGACGGGGTACAAATAATTCAAATATAATTTCTTTTTATGCGATTTCCCTCACCTTCCCATTATTCCCACAGCAGGCAGTTCTTCTGAATTACTGCTGAAGGGGTCACTCATCTTGGGATCCATTTCTGATTAACGAAGAAGTATAAAAACGTTAACAGACGTTCAAATGGAATTTGTAGAAAACACAGGAAGGTAAACATTTTTTAATAGCTATTAAACAATACGTTTCTAGGCCGGATATATCATGTGTGTGTATATTTGCATGTGTGGGTGTGTGTGTGTGTAATGAGCCTTCATAGGGTGGAGATGATGGAAAATGGAAAATCTACGTCACTCCACTCTGCAGCCCTTCAGCCCGAACAAGGAATGTCAACAATGTCGTTTCGCTGGTTTCTGTAATGTTTTATATAATTGAACACTTTTAAAAAGGTACTAAATAAATGTTTTACAGTCATGTTTAAACGGCTGACACCAATCATAAAGGAACAGAACATTTAACAAGAACCTTTCTGGAGCATAAGGGGAAAAGAAGATTTTCTTTATTTGTTTTCATAAAAAGACAAATGATACCTTAGTGATACCTTAGCAAGTCAACTCAACTTAGTTTTAGTCTCAACTAAATATATACGGTTTAAAATTCAAAATAAAAAAGGTCTGTAAAGCTGCTCCAGCATGTATTATTATCTACATTCAGCTACACGTAACGTTTTTCCTCCGACCGTTTTAATTAGGGGAAAAAAACGTTGGCTGAAATACAGAAATAGCATTATTTGAAGTGGAGAAAATAACTTTATTTATTATTGTAGCTAACAAACATCCTGCACCATTTAAGGACCTGAATATCGGAAGCTGGTGACTAATGAGTAATTCCAGCCCCGTCTAAATCCACTTCTTTTGTTCAACATATAAATTACACAGCTGACAAAGAAGTCGAGTAAAAACGTTGACGAAACGCCAAGAATAAAGAACGAACAGTGTCATTTAATGTTGAACGGAAAATGTGAGTAAGAAGCTAACGAACAGTTTGCTGTAATTTCCTGCAACTGAAAATATTTTTTTCAACGAAATGGGTACCGACGAAAAAATATAACAAAACATACATTAAAACAAACCAAAAAAAATGGCAGAGCTGGATAATTATAAGAGGAAAAAGAGAGAGGTTTTACCGTAATGTTTGGGTGGTGTTGTGTTGGCGTATGATGTGGAGCCGCTTCTCCTTCTTCGGCGGGTTTATAACACACTGAACTATCTGCTGCCATCTGTGGTAAAGCAGTGAACTGACACTTCAAAAGGAGTTTCAATGGTCTCAAAAGAACAATATATATATATTGTTTGGAAACATCTTCGTATTATACTACATGATTCCGTGTGTTCCTTCATAGTTTTAATGTCTTCCAAATTAATTTACAATGTAGAAAACAATAAAAAACAAAGGAAAAACATTTGACTTGTATTATGACATATGAGTTTAAAATGGAGTGCTGGAATGTTAAAATTGGTTTATGTATACAAAATACAAAGTAGTTCAGTAAAAAAACTGGAAATATTTCTTTTTATTTTGTCAGTTAAATAAAGCTTTAAGGTAATAAAAAAATCACAAAGAATTAAATGTATTGAATTTTTCAAAATTTCCCTATTTTTTGGAAATGGGGTTTGTATATTTGCAAGGGCTGTTCAATATTGCATAGATATGAAGTACAACAGCCATGAAATTTGTTATATTCTATTTATTTATTCTAAATATTCTATACTAAATATTAGATCTAGGAATTAGCTTTTCATTTCCTTGAAAAAAAATGTTTATTTACAAAACGATCATTCATTGCTACCTTCAAAAAAATTGCATTCCACTGAAATTTTGTAACAAAATTGGTAACTTTAATATTATGAAATTCACAGTGTGATACTCACTTAATTTTCCTCAACATATTTGTGTTAATCATAACTGTTAAGTAAGTAGCGATTTTAATAACACTAATGATTAAAAATGAGCTGACGTGTTCTTTATATACCCTCAGTAACTGTCCCTTCCTAGAACCATTATAAAATGATCTGCAGGATTAGTAGATTATAGCCACACAAAATACTGGGCACGGTATTTAAAAACACTAGCAGCTCTGCTGTGTCTGATCCACTCATAACAAAGCAACACTCACTCACACACAGATCTTCAGAAATAAAACCAGTTCGTGTATGGTCAGTGGAGCTGGTAAAATGCACAGAGTGTAGTATAAAAGAAGGTTTTAATGTTATGGCTGTGAATGTTGGTAACTAAGGCATAACAAACTACATATTTTGCCTGGCGACGCTCGTTGTACGGTGAATGTGCAGAGCGCTATATGATTGGTTATTTAACGTGCACGTCAAGGATATCGCAATGTGATTGGCTACTACATCATGACGTCATGACTCAGCTGCATGGCTCGATATGATTGGTTTACTTCTGTTGTTCCTGTGTACATTCAGATGTAGCTAATGGACGTTTCGAGAAAGCTGACTCTGGACCCGTTCTGTCTTTGACTCAAAGTAAGTAGCACTACGTAAAAATAAGGGATAAATAAATATTTCAAGAGATAAATGAAGGCGAACTGTTTTCTACCAGTCGACGGAACCGAAAACTGTAGATATTGAAGCCTTTCTCCACGACGGTCGCTTGTTTTATGTTAAATGTTTTATTTTTTTATTGATAGCCAAGTTAGCTAAATTTTAACCAATGTTTCAGGGTTGAGGCTCTTAACAGTTTTATATTCGATTTCATTTACACCTTAAATGCTGTATTTGAAGTTGCAGTTAACGTTCAATGCTTCTAATTTATATAAAACACAATTTAATGGGCGTCTATAAATTCAAAACAAAGTCTGCTCGGTGAACCTGGCAGTCCAAGTACACTAACCTTACACCTATCATTAAACCACTAGCGATATCTAGCTAACGGTGTAGTCGCTATAGTGTTATTGTTTGAAATAAATAACGGTACGAAGGAATAAACATTTTCCAAACGAAGGCCAAAAACTCGTCGAAGTTTCTCGGGCCTTTGCTATTTCCTGAGCAATTTCCAAATAATATTTTAGCCTTCAAGATGGCGATTAAAACGCGAGTTTTACCATCCACTAGCACATTAAACCTGTATTATTCGACAGCTCCTTGGTCGAAATCCTCGTTCTGCTTTAAACTGCAGCTTTTTAAGGCGAACGGAAAATTAGAACGAGGAGCCATTTTCTGTTTATTGTTCGTGGCAGCTGGACTGAAGTCGCCCTATTGGTACAGAAATGGGGGCCATCTCGGTTGTGTACAGTATAGTTACTGTATTCAACACAAGTGAATGTTGGGTAGCTAGCGTAAATATGTTACACAATATCGATACCAATGTTGACATAGTGGTTTTGTTTTCTATATTTCTGGCTAGTGTTTCTGATTCCCGTCGATGTTACTAAGCCAATGCTATTTTAGTGCGCTAACAGCTGACATAGCAAAACAGACGAGGGTGCCATTAGGAAAAAAACAGACTATTTCGATAATGTAGAACTTAATGCTTAAACAAAGCAGTGTGTTATTTAAAGAAGCTATATTTAAATATGTACCAGCCCCAGTTTCACAGTAGTGTCGGGGCTGTGTTTGCAGTTTTAACGCCTCACTTCCGAAACGTGACGTTATGTAACAGGTCCACGTGTTTGTGAGCAGTGATGTAACGCACGTTTCGCATTGAGAGTGCGGCAGGGCGTGTTAGGACATGCCTTACGGCATTAAACTAGGTCTGTAACTAAGTCCATTTAGTATAGATCTAAACCATGGGTCTGTACAGGTTTATCATGGATACTCGTATAAAAATTAGATTCTTTGTTCGGTTTCTTTCAAAGAATGTCTTTTAAAATCTGCATCAATTTACAGATATGAATAGCAAGACCGTTATAGATACCGTGAACATTGCAGTGTTATAGCAGTAGCAGGGATTCTGAAAATCACAGCCCAAAGTAAATATCTGAAATCAAATATATTTATAGGCTCTTTACCAATCCATTGACTAAACGATAGTACAAATGATAACATAGAACCCTTGTAGGTTGATCAGAACACAGCAAAGCATGCAAAATAGTTTTTGATCAATGGGACTATACCCAGAAAGTGCTCAAAAAGCCAATGTTATCAGGAGACGTAATTGAATTACATACTTTTTAGTTAAATTTTTAAATCATTGAAATTCAGATTAGCTAAATATTGTCACTCTCTTCAGATAAATACCTGTCCACTATAGTATCGTTTTGGTTGAAGGTAAGGGGCTTTTTAATTTTTAATGCAGATTACTCTGTATGAATTTCCATTTGCAATTATAAATGGGAACACGTCAACGGTAGATTGAATTGCTCAGAAAGTCTATAGTTTACCACAGTGACTGTCCAGTTTCTCATTGCCTACCTCTAATTTAATGCATAACTAAACAAACTGCTTCTTTTTCAGAAATATTGGTCCTTTAGAGGAAGATTTTTTTTTTGGTTTTTCTGCTGATCATGGAGACAGGTCGCTGCTCGAGGTATTTCCTGCACTGGGAGGAGACAGACTGCTTGAGCTATTATGACATGTTGTCTCTTCACGAGGTCTTTGAGATTGTGGGCTCCCAGTTGACTGAGGCTGATATCGAAGTGCTGTCTTTCCTTCTTGATGAAGCCTATCCCAGCAGACACCCTCTGGACCCTGAGGGATGGAGACAGGATGTCTCTCCAGACTCAGATTTGTCTGTAAACTCTCCTTGCCCTCGTCTCCTGGAGGCCTGGCGCAGGATACGCCCTCGTGGAGAAGGGTTCCTTGCTTCCAATCGCCACAGGCCCAAAACTGGAGTGGAGCTGCTGCTGGAGCTGGAGAGACGGGGCTTTCTTCATGAAGGAAACATGGAACCTCTGCTACAGCTTCTTCGAATTCTTACTCGACACGACCTCCTTCCTTTTGTCTCCAGCAAAAAGAGAAGAACAGGTGAGGAACCGATCAAACGTGATTGCATTAATTATATTTTAAATGTGATGGTTTCAGGCTTTTTAAACATTTTTAATCATTTTAAATAATTGATTTTAGGGCTGAGGGCTTGTGTTCATGTACAGAATGATGATATTCTAACCTTTTTTGTAGTATCACCTGACAGAGAACTGGAAAACTATGCAACGAGTGGAGGAATCACTCACACAGGCTCTTACACAGACATGACTTCTCTGGAAAACGCACAGGTTTCTCAGTGGAGGACAGGTGAGTTGAGGTGGTAGTTTGTTTTAGTTCAATGTCTAGGGTATTTCAGTTCATTCTAACGACTGACTTGGCACGCTAAACAATGAAGCTGTTTGAGGGAGTAAATTCATGCTATTTATATGCAGAGCAGACCTAGTTTGTAGTTACACAGTGCACAAAAGCGGTGCTAAGGTTAAAATGTCAGCTTAAATTTCAATATCGGACTGATAACATTACAAAAAAACCCACATATCAACAAATAATATATCAGCCAGAGATATATCATTCATAATTTGTTTTGACATGGAGCCAGGTAAGTGTCTAACTGTATGCATCATTTTAAAAGCCATCTACAAGCAAATGGGTTAAAATGGAGATTCCTGTGTGTTTGTGGGTTTCCTAGATCTGTCTGTCTGTCTGTCTGTCTATCTATCTATCATCTGTAACCATGTCAGGGTCATGGTGGGTCCAGAGCCTACCTGGAATCATTGGGGGCAAGGCAGGAATACACCCTGGAGGGGGCATCAGTGCTTCACAGGGCAACACACACACTCACACATTCACTCACACACACACACACACACCAATCCACCTACCAACGTGTGTTTTTGGATTGTGGGAGGAAACCGGAGCACCCGGAGGAAACCCACGCAGACACAGGGAGAACACACCACATTCCTCACATACAGTCACCCGGAGGAAACCCACGCAGACACAGGGAGAACACACCACACTCCTCACAAACAGTCACCCGGAGGAAACCCACGCAGACACAGAGAGAACACACCACACTCCTCACAGACAGTCACCCGGAGGAAACCCACGCAGACACAGGGAGAACACACCACACTCCTCACAAACAGTCACCCGGAGGAAACCCACGCAGACACAGAGAGAACACACCACACTCCTCACAGACAGTCACCCGGAGGAAACCCACGCAGACACAGGGAGAACACATCACACTCCTCACAAACAGTCACCCAGAGGAAACCCACTCAGACACAGAGAGAACACACCACACTCCTCACAGACAGTCACCCGGAGCGGGAATTGAACCCACAACCTCCAGGTCCCTGGAGCTCTGTGATTGTGACGCTACCTACTGTGCCACCCTATCTATCTATAAACAATTCCATTTAAATTTTGCCCCCTATTTTGAGAACCACTGCTATAAAGATTAGAGATTCACACTTAAACTAAGATTCACACTTAAAATGATGGTTATTGATATATTTGCCACATAATTCAGTACTCTCTATGTATTGAACAAAGTTAGAAAGTAGTTCTGGAATATGCTAGTGGTGGGAAAAAGAATTGGAACACGCTGTAGGTCCTCTGTCCTCCGTGGTGAGCAGCTCAGTGTTTTACTGGAGCCTCAAACAGAAACAAAGACCTTCTAATGACAAGGGTATATATTTTGGGCTTTCATGTTTTTGAATGCCTTCAAAGTTACCGCTCAAAGTTAATTAATCTGTGTTGAATACCACAACCATTTCCATTCTTGATTATGCATCGCCAAACCTCCAAGAACCAGTGTCATGTTTGTGCAGTGTGATAACATGATGTTCTGACACGTTTTTACACTCCTAGTGTGTGTGTGTGTTTTTATTGAACAGGTGTTGGCTCAGCTGTTGCTGCAAACACCCAATGCCGAAGGAAACGAGGAAGAGGGCGCGGTCGAGCCAGACGCACTAAGAACATGTCCAAAATCGCCCCTCAACCTTCACCTAACAAAGTGACCTGCGGTAAGTCCATTTACACCTCTCTTTCTTAAACTTTCTCTGGCTGTGCCTTCACGTGTTTCATCTCCTTCTCTTTTTTCTCTCCTCATCTACTGATATCTGCTCCATTTGACCTCCGTTTAGAATTAATGACCCACTTCCTATTAACACCTCCACAGTTGTGTAGAAAAAATGCTAAACAAAATCCCCAGATATAAACACCATGTTCGTTCAGTTTCCACACTTTGCCTCTAATGTTAGTGTTTGTGTGAATGGTCTTTACTCTCATCATTAAACCCTGTAGAACAGTGAAAATGTTTTTTCCACAATAAGGCAATGCAAAATTATTCTCAAAGTATAAAGTGCTGATCTTTCTCAATGACTTCAGCAAATGGTATTATATTATATTCAGGACTGCAACTATTAAAGTCCAAAAATACATATATGGGAAAAAAGGAGCCAGATTGTTGTATCGAATCAATAAAGAAAAACAAGAAGTCTTTTAAAATGTCCTCATTTAAAGAAAATACAATACACAATACAACAGGAGTAAACACAGTACTGATGATAACTGCTCTCACACTTGCGTTTCACACAGTGGTGTCCACTTACATTCAAATGTAAGTTATAAACGTCTTTCACCTTTGGACTTTCCCCTAGTGACAAACACAACAAATATTTCAAATCAGAAGCTCGTTCTTTCAAGTGCCTGAGAGTAGTTAATGTCAGCTGAAATTCTGTTGACTATTTTAATTTTTTTGGGGGGTGGATGGGGGGTTGTGTGTTTTTAGATGTTTAGTATGTCACTGGCCATTACTATAGAAATGTCATGGTCAGCACGAGACAAATAACAGTTACAATAATATGTCCAATAGTTCTGTTCCATCTTGTGAATGGAGTGAATTATTGTGTCAGATTGATACTTCACAGCCATGTGGTCAGATTTTATATGACTCACATTTACGCTGTTCTTTTTACCTTTAAACATTTATTTCTTCTCTCAAACTTAATTTGGTCTTTACTGCAGTAAAACAAACATTTAGACTTACCCACTTACGTTACGTCCACATAAACCGTTTATTAAAAGATTTCAACCATATACAGGAGGTCCTCGGGTTACGTCAGTCCAGAGTTACGATGTTTCGTGCTTACAACACATCTCCCATTTTACTGTATAAAGCCTTGTTTTGACTTAAGTGGTTGTGCGTCGTAACGCGAACTTCGTGTTCGATGTGCACGGCGGAAGATTATATGGTTACGCGGCTCGGGACCGAGGAGGACGGCGTCACCTCAGTCGCATTGTACGCCATTTTTAGCTTGCTGCTACGTCGTTCTCTCACGTGTGCATGTGTGTTTGATTTTGTTCCTCCCAAGCGTAAGGCAGACTCTTCTGATGGCAGTGCATCGAAGAAGAGGAATGCCATCACCATGGAAGTGAAATTAGATATCATAAAGCGATTCGATAAGGGGGAAACAGAGACAAACAGCTTGGACTTAGTCATTCGACTGTCACTACGATTATCAAGGATAAAGATCGCATCCTTGAACATGTGAAAGGATCTGTTCATATGAGTTATATGTGTATATAATTTATATTTTTTTATAATTACTGTGTTAGGATAAGTGCTTACAGTATGTTATTTACGTACAGTATGTACGTATGTTCCGACTTGCACTGTTTACGACGCGAAGTAGGAACAGATCAACGTCGTAAGTCGAGGACCCCCTGTAATGGGAAGGTACATGACCTTTGGTATATCAACTTCAGGGAGCATTTCTCAGCAACTACCACTTATGCCTCTATTAAAAAAATAGTCTTAACAAACAGTAAGTGTTCCTGCATGCTCAATTTCAGCTTGAACCCATGAGAGATGCTGATGGTGCATATTTTCTGTTCAAACAGACTGAAAGGTTGATTAAAGGGTAATGGATTGGGCAAGAGGATGCTTCACCAGCATTACAAATTGCTGCTAAGTTTAAAAAGGCTGCATTGCCGCACCAGGTAAACAAACTCCAACATATTTTAGAGCTACTAAAAGCAAATAATGGTAAAGGTCCACTAAGTTCCTGGTTACAAAGGAATATTAGAAGCTGTTTGTCATGATATTCTGAACATTTAAGATAGGGTCGGATGATTAAATATATTTTTATTATGATATAAGTAATTGCGATAAACGTTAAATAAAGACACACTAAAAGTGGTGAATCACAGCTGCACTCAATTTACTTTGCATATTTATAAAGTGTCATCCAGTGTCCAGATCGCTGTTTGACATTGGTGGTATGTGCTTTGTGTCTCTATTATTCATTTTGCATCATGAAAGCTCTCTGTAGTCTGGGTAGAGTGTATTTACAGCTGAAACTCTCACCAACATATTACACCCTGCCCAGAGAAACAGAGCTAATTTTTTTTCAACTTAAAACATGTTTTGAGGAGTTGGACATACCACATATTCTGGAGTTTGCATGTAAGGACTATGCATATATGAAACAGCTACAGACACAGTGAAACAATTGGTAGTTCCTTTTTTTCTATCTAGCTTCTGGTAATTTGTTATATAAATGAAGCATCAGTTTATTACTTGGTGGACCTTTAACTGGTTTACTACATCATAATTTTGCACTACAAACCATTATAGAAACGTAAGAAAAGCAATAAAGCTTTAGTGTAATCAGGTAGTGCTTGAATTTCCTTTCACTGCTGTACTATTGTGTGAGTGTTTGTGTTTCTTGTTGAATTTGTTCATTTCTGTGGTAAAATTAGAGATGGCCATGAGTAATTAAGAAGTTTTTTTCGGGCTGCAGCAGCACATCACGAAAAAATCTGTTATAAAATTAGTTTAGTTTTTGTGAATGTTGTTCTGTAATAACACAAATATTTACCCTTTGTCACTGTGGGAAAGCACAGCTATTTTGACGCGTGAATCCAAACAAGGGTCTTAAAATGGACGGAGGTTTTTAATATTACTAGCGTCACTACTGTGGGCTTTTGACGAGATTTGATGGAGCACGTTGGCACATTAACATGCTATTAAACTGGAGGACCTAGTAACAATAGAGACTTAATGGCCTTGATTAGCAGAGTATACAGAAAAGGATACAAACCTATTAACCCAATAATTGAAATATAATTTATTATAAAGATTGACTTGCACAATAAACAATTTTTTAATTTGATTGGATTGCAAAACCACCAATCACATGCCATTCTCTATATAAGTTTAGATTTCTATATTTTGAATTATACAAAGTCAAGCAATTAAATATATTCTCTCACATTTATTTCTTCTTGTATTTAGAAAATGTGCAAATTGTTACTTTAATATAACGTAGTAACATATGTACTTACAATTTTCAACTGCAGTTTCAAGCAATAAAATAGGCCCAAAATATGAATAGTCCAAAATATCAAAAGCAAACGTCTAATTCCTTTTTAACAGTAAAACTATGTCCATGTTTGTTTGTGCTGCCCTTACGAGTCATCCAAATAAAAAGACTGCAGTAAAGCGTGTATTTAAGCAATATAACACGAGGGAGTGCGTTATCGTGAAATAACAGCACAGCTGTGATCTTACCTGTGTCACGTGACCTCAAGTGTTATATTGCTTTTATACAACAGTTTGGGAAATAAATAAAATCGGAAATAAATTAACGGAGCTGTGAAATGTTTATAAAATTGGTAAATCCTTCTGCCAATTTATAGTTCCTCAACAAGTAGCTTGTTGCTACGTCACAGTAACGGACATCACAGCACGGCACACTCCAGACTGGATCTACCCACACTGCTAATCTGCTGAATAAACTTCTCCAGATAAACTTACTTCTGCTCAAAAGAGTCTTCATCAAACCCTGTGTGCTCAGTTGAGCTGTAACTACCTCAAATTACCTCAAAACTTAATAGTGGACTATAAGTAGGGAGGTAACTTGGCGGTCTCAACCTGCCAAACAGTGCACTGTCCATATTGAACCACGGCTGCATAACTTAAACGTTTTGTGCTCGGTTTTAAACCAATAGTCATGCCTAACGTGTAATGTTAGTTCAGTATGTAGGGGGTGGGGAATGATTTGAGGCATGTCCTGGATGTGCTGCTAAAAGCTCCTCACGAACATTAAAGAACTGTTACAGCGACTGCCTCTCCAATGGGCTTTATCTCCACTGGTATCCGTTTTCAGGTGTAGATAGAGTGTAATAAATAATGATAGACGTTTTTTCATCGTCACATGATTTATATATCGTATCATTTCACACAGCCTTATAACCGACAATAATTAAATACAAGAGTAGCGATATAATTCACCTACTGAACAATATTAGACCAGTGGATTAAGCTGCATTTTGTTGGTTGTTTTCTGTGTGTTTTTCCTGTGTTCATTTTTAAATTTACAAAATAATTTACTCTAAATGCCCACTGTCAGAGACACCTACACCCCAATTCATTTCTCACCACCATTAATCCTCTCTCTCCCTCTTTCTCTCTTCTTTTTTCTTTCTCCAAAACTCTGAAATATTGAATGAAATGCATTTGCTGAAAATGAAAGTGAAACCAGAGATGGTCATTGAGACAGAGTTGTACCAGCCTTCATACTTGTACCTCATAGATCCTCTTCCAGTCAAGTATAGCACCGCTTTTGTCAGCAGAATCTCTGGAATGTTTACGTCTGCTGCAAAATGAACCACTGCCCCAAATCCTACCTACATCTTAATTTCTTCGAAACTCCAGGGACCAAAACATGAGCGTTGGTTAATATGGAAATAAGAGATTAATAAGAGAAATGCTTTCCTGTGGGAATTGAGGCAGTCCTTTGCTACATTTTGGGTTAAGGGTGAAATAATTGATATGAAGCGCCCCCCCCCCCCAACATTCATTGTAATGAATTGGTTAGAGACTTTAGGGAGTTGTTATTATTGTTGTTTTTTAAAAGCACCGAATAAACAAAGAGTAGTGCAGGGGAAATCCATAAAGCTGTTATTTTTACATTCATGGTCCTAACATTCACGAATTGTTGTTAATAAATCCCATGTTGATGTCAGTGCATCAGTCGGTATGAATTTCACAAATTTTATTGTTTAAATATTCAAAAGTTTAATAAATCGACACTGGGTTAAAGCTAGAAAATGGAAGAAATGGAAAAAAAAGATCTTAAGAAAAATGAAAAATATTTTGCCTCACTGTATGCTTTCAAATACATTCTGCCTTTTCCACTGCCCTTATAATTGATTTTCTTTTCTACAGGCAGTTTCCCAGGCTTTGCTTTAATAATATCTTTTTCTTGCTGCTCTCTTACCTTGGTTTAAGCTTGGTGTACAGTGCCTACAAAGTGCATTCAACTAATTCCAAACCTTTTTGTCAACTAAACTGGGGAAGGGCTTGAAGTGTTCTGTTTTGCACAGTTAATAAAACGGTGTTTAAAAAAAGACGTTCTGCTTCAGAGAAAGACTGCTGCTTCATATTCGTTACTGCTTATTTAACCCAAAATGATATTATACATTACTGTTCCAATACTTGCAGAGAAAGCTGCTCAAAAATGCTTTTTGTTCCTCATTGCTAAGCGTTTATGTGGTGACTGATAAACCCAGGAGCTTGGTTGTAAATTAATGTTTTAAATCCTCATCATTTCAATGGCAGTAAGAATGCCCTTTTTTGCTGCTCCTGAACTTGCTGCAAATACTTTCTGCTGTGTTGACTCCACAATTTGATTCCAGCAGGTTGACTCAGGAATGGGTAGAAAAAGCAGGAGAATGGATAGAAAAAGCAGGAGAATGGATAGAGAGAGAGAAAAGCGAGAGCGCATGCAACACTAGTGTGCGCTGTCCTCTCTGTGCGAACATACACACTGCTTTCTCACTCGCTCTCTCCTTCATGAGGCCTGGTCCATGTTCAAGGTAAAGAGTTTACCTTCCTCACACAGTTAGGAGGAGGGGTGAAGGTGCTTGTCCATTTTTTTTATTTTATTAAAAACATTGCTTACTCAACCCTTGCACCCTACAAAAAAAAACCTGTGATTGTGTTAATACTAGACTTGGAGGAACCACTACATGAGACAGAATTCTGGAGAAGTTGTTGGCCTCAGTGTTTCACAGAACTGCCCAAAAAAAACATGGAAAAATGCTCAAAACTGTTGGTGTGGTTACGTACCTTGTGTCCATCCTAATGCTTACCCAACGGAGGGAACATGTTCTAAAATGATTGATCATATTCAGAGAGAAGCTCTCAAAGACCCCTCCTGAATGCACAGTATATCATTTCTTTTCTGTTCTGCTTGATGGAAATGAATCTCAAACAAAATGTTGCTAAATCTGCCTATAAATGGATCCCATCCTTTTGCAATTCAACACCCCAATAAAAACGGGTCGTACCAGAGTCCACTTACTTTGTGTGAGCAGTTCTGAGGAAAATGACCCAACAGTGAAACCAAGAACTGTTTATGTAAATCATTTACTATGAAGCTAATGATAAAATTGTATTGAGACACTGTGGCATAACATCAAAATAGATTTGAGCATTATGCAAAAGTGCAGATACCTTTTTACAATCTTTTATCATTCAGGATTTTATGATCTAGAGTACTGTCCCTGATATGACCTTTTTAAAAAAAATTTAAATTTAATTTCCAGTCAAAACAGCCATTAATTACAAGAGAAATTTCTCAGAACCTATACGCAACGTAATCAAATTGTATGAGGAATTAACATTTTAAATAATAACAATGAATGGGAGGAAAAGGTTTCCAAAGAAAGTGTAACTTGTTCCAAACCTGGTAGACCATCGGAAAAAAATCCACATCAAATAAACAGCCAGACGAGTGAAAATCAAGATCTTCAGTGGCTTTTACTGAGAAAAGGAAATGAACAAAAAAGAATATTTGTGACTGAAACAAAGAAACTGCTGTTTTGTTTTTCTCTTGGAAAATGTACAATATACTTTTTTGTACTCTGTGGCCGTTTTGACTGAAAGTCTCTGACTATGGACAGTACTAACTATTCTTAGAGAATTAGAGAATTGTTAAATAGCATAGGCAATGATCATTTATATACCTCCACACGTACAGTTAATGTTTTTGCAATTGCCTGCTATGTGCTTGACCCCAGCAAAAGAAGAGCCTTTGGAAAAACGTTCATCCCAAACATGCTTTGTCTTTTTCTCTCTCTTCTTCTCTCTCTCTCTCCTTCTCTCCTCTGTGTCCACAGTTGAAAAACAGACTGACTCAAGTGTCAGGGACAAAACGAGTTGGCCAACCTCACATACTAAGAGAGGGAGAGAGTGAACTTTAACGAATGAGTAAAAATGGCCGACACGGGCCTTCTGCGCTCGTTCTCTCTCCTTCCTTGGTTTGTTGCTGATCAGAAAAGAGGAATGGGAATAGTGTCGAAGCTCTTCGCATGGAGCGACTCCATATACAGTGGTGCTTAAAGGTTCTACTTTATTGGAAAAGGAAAACAAAAATATATATGTTTGTTTCTATTTTGTTTTGGAATAAAACACAAATAAACACAAATACCTTCTCCATCCTGGGTTACTGTTATTTCGCTGAATCGCTCGGCGATGAAGCTCTGTGTGAAGCGCGTACCGTAACCCGCGATGAGACCACAGCTCATTTGTTCATGTCTTTTGTTCTGATTCCATTCTAAAATCAGTTCTAAGCTCAGTAATGATTCTCTGGGTTCTCTTGGAGTAAAAGACGTCTGCATGATTATATTTGAGGTGCTTTAAAATGGCACACAACAGGAAGTGCTCTTTCAATGTACACTTTTAATTGATCTCGTTTGTTTCCTGTTTGTTGTGTGTAAACTTGAAGTGGATTGTAGCATGTGTGAAAAATAAAATAATAATTTAAAAAAATAAAGTTGAATCCTTAAAACCCACAGGGGTTAATTCAACACCAAGTCACCTGAAGCTCCAAAGGTTATGGCTTCTATTATTTAGGACACTTTTAATTTATTGCTATCTGACCAATGATTTGAAGCTTATGACACTGTAGAGGACAAATGTTAGTTTTTTTTTTTCTTTTAAGAATATCAGCAAGAAATGGTTTTACATTGGTCAAAGGTGTCATGGAACAATCTACATGTATTTCATGTACACTTATTTTCAGAGATAATTGAATTCTGAACTGGTTTTTTTTAATCCTACTTTTGTCACCGTTGCTTGACTTTTGTCCTGCAGAATTTTCAGCCTCATTTGATGTCAAAGAAGAATGTGTTGCACACTTAAATTGTACGAGAAAGAAAGTATGGGAAGGTACAGTCCGACTTTTGTTAATCCCCCTTCAGCCTGTAGTAGTCACATTTGAGGAATTGAATAACTGTCATTCTGAATGCTCACTCATTTGTAATAGAATCACTTTAGTTCTTTCCTGGAAGCTTTTCATAAACCAGATTTTTAAATGTATTTTTTGAATATATTTTGTATATTTTTAAAACTTAAAAACTACATTGTGCCCAGTCAACAGTTTGTACCCACAAACTCCTTCAAAAGTTCACTCTAGTCCCACATTGATGCCTTGTGTTCCTTGTGAATAATCTGCCCAGTGAAGCGAGGTGGGGTGGGGGTGTAGGGGTTTGGCGTGGGAAGGTTGGATTTGTGTTGCAGCAATGTTCTGAAGATCGATGGGTCCACTTCCTGCTCTGACTTCATGAAATGACATGAAAGGAAATGACAACACAGCGAAGCTCTGGTTCAGTATGTATCCTCCAATCGTATCTTGCCGTCTCTGTGCCCTGTGCTGTTGCATGAAATCAGTTCCTCCTCCTGTTCTCAAAACCACAGCGCGGTAGAGCCGACCTGTTTAGTACTGCATCTTAGTTCGGACTCCTGGTCACTGAAACATTCCGTTCCAAAATTGAAAGTACTCAATCAGCTTTTTTTGTTTTTAATTACTATTATTTATTTTACTTTAAGGATCTGGAAACTGTTCACCCGTGTTCACCAACTTAAAACCATGCTCTATGTTGATGGACATTTCAGTACCTGCTCTAAGTGAACCTTGCCTTCAGTAATAGACCTCCTTTATCTAGTAAAAGTGACTTGAATTCACTAAAAGTGCTGGACACTCAAACAAAATCCACCCGTCCATCCTTTAAAACCAAACTGTGACGAGTGTGAAGTGTCTCTTTCCAAAGTTCCCTTCTTTGCCTCCCCCCCAAAAAAAAGCTTTTACACGTTACTGTGCTCATAGGACTGAACTCATCACTATTCTCCTGTTTTGATTGAGCTCTGAAACAGTGCCGACGAACATCCAATTGTACCCTCTTTCGGACCAGTTGAATGTTCCTCTGAGAATCTTTAGTCTCGTTCTCGGTCCTCGCTGTCAAGTCTGTTGCTGTGGAGCTTTTTTTTATTATTTTTTGGAATGCTTGATGCCCGTTGCTTTTAAACAGACAGACAAACGTGGACCTGACGAGGCCGTACGTATTATCGTCTGCGCTCTGTTGTGAAGCTTAGGTTATTCTGAATGAACTTCTTAGATGTGTGTTTTAAAGAAAAAGAACCGAAGCTGCAAAATAATGTGTGCTTACCTGCTAAGTTGGTGCACTAAATGATGTCTTTTTCTTTTATGTCTCTACCTCTTATATCCCTTTTTTCTATTTCACCTTCCTTGGTTCTCATGCTTCAATCACAATGCCTCTACATTATTACACTCCCCTATTTTTTTAAACATACTAAATTGTAATATGTTGATGACGTGTTCCAAATTGTTCGTCCACGTTGGAATATTTCAACAACGTATTACCGTATTTTCCTTCCTTACTGGCATCTCTGCATGCCACCACCTGCTCCGCATTTCCATCCATTCACCTCCCTATTGAAACCTTCCCTTCCATCTCTCCTAACCCATCCCTCCTTCCTTCCTTTTCTTTCCTCCTCCATCTTCATCGCAGACATCCGGCTGCGGGTTCGAGCCGAGTATTCGGAGCACGAGTCGGCCTTGCGGGGGCGCGTTTCCTCGGACAAGCAGCAGCCCCTAGAGCGTCAGTTTGAACTTTTCAGTCGGGCCAGCATGCTGCTCCGAGCTCGGGACCTTGGCTCAATCGTCTGCGACATCAAGTTCTCGGAGCTGGCCAACCTGGACGCCTTCTGGGCCGACTACTTGAGCGGCGCGCTCCTGGAGGCGCTGAAGGGCGTCTTCATCACCGACTCGCTGAAGAGAGCCGCGGGACAAGAAGGGGTTCGGCTGCTGGTCAGCGTCGACCAAGACGACTACGAGGAGGGCAGGAAGCTGCTGCTCAACAATCAGGCACAGAGCCAAGAAAACAGCTCGGCACAGAGGTGAGGGTAACTACTAAAAACGACTCATTCTGACTGTAATTTTACAGCGCTACCGCAGTACTCTCACTGTCAGTGATTAATCCGTGTCAGTGATGTTGAGTGGTACATCCTTCCTGAGCTCTTCATATAAAATATGTTGAGGTGTTCCATGACTTGAAGTAAAGAGTTACCACCAGGGGGCAGCAGACATCAGCCTGTCTCATTTCTCATGGCAATACTAGTAACTGGAACATAAAGCAAACGCAGTACAGTAATTTCAGTGTTGAATTTCTATTAACAACGTGCGAGAAGCTTTTGAAAAGATGACTGTACACGTGCTTTCTTAAACTCAAATGTAGCGTTGTGTTTCTTCGGCTTGCTTTCAAGTGCTTGGCCACGTTTTGTTTAATTGTTTTTTGTCGTCGTTGTTTTAAACCTCTAAACACTACCGTGTGCTAATTTCTTTCTGCTCATATTTCTGTTCCAGGTCCTGAAATGCGTCATGGAAACCCAAGATTAAGGAATACATTTTCTTGAGTTAATTACTGGCGAAGAGTGGTGATGAAATGCAGTGGTCCGTACTGGTGAAAGAAAGTCGATAGACGGTAGTTTGGAACGGGACACCCACACTTTACTGAAAAGTGGTTCATTCTGAAGGAAACAAAAAAAAAAGAGTGTAATTGGATGATTTATCTGTCTTTGTGGTCAGTAAACAAACGCGTGCACATTCCCACAGCTCACGTACCTCTGTGAACATAAGCCGTACGCAGCTTTCTTTACGCTGCCAGTTGTGTGTTGGATTGCAGTACGGTGGGTGTCACCAATGAATACTATAAAAGGAGTCCTAGAGTTTGAATTTTGTGTTAAAACCGTTTATGGCGAGATGGACCTTGATGAGATTGCTTTATTTCTGTTGCTTAGGTCTGTAGATGATAAAAAGCAAAGCTGAGTTTAAGGAGCTTACGCAAGAGAAACCAGTTCAATCTCCAAACTGATCACTGTTCAGCGTCACTACTAATTAGGCGGGGCGTCTTCTGAAAGCTGCAGGACACGTTTACTGTACAAAAAGGTCAACAAGTTGGAAGTTTAACAATTAAGGACCATAGCTTCAAGTCTGCCAAACAATCACCAGCGTTCCAAGGCCCAGGTTAGGGATGAACACCACCAGAGGAGCTGGGCGTTTGTGGCCAGTGGGAGAAAATGAAAGCGTAAAAGCAGACGACAAGTGCAGCTATTGGAGGGGATAAAACAGAAGAGCTGTAGTCTTTTTGACCTTACGTCACCACCACACTGGGCCTTTATAAGATTTCTTTTTTTTATAAGAATATATGGGTGAATATATATTTGCCACCTTTTGTATTGTTTAAACAAAAATAGCTTGATGGCCATTGTGTCCAGGATTTCTTTTTTTATTTGTATTATTTGTTTGGTCTCCTCTGTTTTGTTTAATGTGCTAATTTAATGCATGTATGGACGTCCAAATTTAACTCCCAATAAAATATTGAATGTCCCCAAATGTGTCTGTCTTCAGTAAAGTCCTCAACACTGAAAACATCTGAATATGTTTTGGGTTTTTACAAAATTCATTTTCCTGAAAATTCTACCTTGAAAACGGGCCATACATAAAACATACAACACAACCTGGTTGAAACAGGGTTGAATATTCTGGCTTTCTGAAACATACCTCAGAGAAATTATCAAAATTAATAGCGTTTCAAATTAGAAGGAAAAAAATTGGAATTACTCAATGCTAAGGGTTAAATGACGCCATTTTCAACAAAAAGAGAAATCAATCATCATTGGGCATGGACTTAAATAATGAAACAGTATTCTACATAAGGGGTGGCGTGGTGTGTTCTCACTGTGTCTGTGTGGGTTTCCTTCGGGTGACTGTCTGTGAGGAGTGTGGTGTGTTCTCCCTGTGTCTGCGTGGGTTTCCTCCGAGTGACTGTCTGTGAGGAGTGTGGTGTGTTCTTTCTGTGTCTGTGGGTTTCCTCCGGGTGACTGTCTGTGAGGGGTGTGGTGTGTTCTCTCTGTGTCTGTGTAGGTTTCCTCCAGGTGACTGTCTGTGAGGAGTGTGGTGTGTTCTCCCTGTGTCTGCGTGGGTTTCCTCCGAGTGACTGACTGTGAGGAGTGTGGTGTGTTCTCCCTGTGTCTGTGTGGGTTTCCTCCAAGTGACTGACTGTGAGGGGTGTGGTGTGTTCTCTCTGTGTCTGTGTAGGTTTCCTCCAGGTGACTGTCTGTGAGGAGTGTGGTGTGTTCTCCCTGTGTCTGCGTGGGTTTCCTCCGAGTGACTGACTGTGAGGGGTGTGGTGTGTTCTCTCTGTGTCTGTGTAGGTTTCCTCCAGGTGACTGTCTGTGAGGAGTGTGGTGTGTTCTCCCTGTGTCTGCGTGGGTTTCCTCCGAGTGACTGACTGTGAGGAGTGTGGTGTGTTCTCCCTGTGTCTGTGTGGGTTTCCTCCGAGTGACTGTCTGTGAGGAGTGTGGTGTGTTCTCCCTGTGTCTGCGTGGGTTTCCTCCGGGTGCTCCAGTTTCTTCCCATAGTCCAAAAACACACGTTGGTAGGTGGATTAGCGACTCCAAAGTGTCCATAGGTGTGAGTGGGTGTGTATGCTGCCCTGTGAAGGACTGGCGCCCCCTCCAGGGTGTATTCCCACCTTGCGGCCAAAGATTCCAGGTAGGCTCTGCACCCACCGCGACCCTGAACTGGATAAGCGCTTACAGACAATGAATGAATATTCTACATAAAAACGGGTTCCTACTTTCTCCAAAATCAGTTGACATCAGCTTGATTCAGCAAGCCCCGCCCCCTCCTTCCTCCCCTCAATTTAAAAGTCAAATTATGACTGACAGTGATTACTGTTTACTGTCCATGTCATAGGTCATATTCCTTTCCTGAAGAAAACTTTGATGACCACTGTTCTATCAAAGTTTAGAAACACACAGGAAAAGACACACACAGTCACTCACACACTTCACACCTGTTTTACATTGTCAGTCCACCTCCCAATATGTGTTGTTCTATACTTCCATCTGTTCATTTTCTGTAACTGCTTCATTCTGTTTGTCACATCTTGACACTTTCTGGTTTGTTTTCCTCTTCCATGTGGCTCTGTCTGTTTGTTGTCATTCCTAGCCCCGCCCTCGTTTCACTCTAACCTCCGCCTCTTTTGTCATTGTCCCTCGTTATCTGTGTCAGGTGTGTCTAGTTAGTTCATGTATTTAAGCCCTCTTCCCTCACTTCCTGGTATCGGTCATTTTCTTTGTTTGTTTCATTGTGAATTGTGTTTGTGTTAGATTTTGTTCATGTCTTGTTCTCTTGCTTGTACCGTTTCCCAATTGTTATCGTAGTCTTTGTTTCTCTAGCTCGTTTCTCGTTGTCTCCTGCCTGTTTCATGCCCCAGTCTAGTAGTGTTATTTCGTGTTTCTACTCAAGTTCGTTTTGTTATGTCATTTCTATATTAAACTCCGTGTTGTAGCGAGTGTGTCCGCCTCCTTTAAATCTACTCCTCACACCACCCTGACACTGTTCAGGGTAAATTGGGTCCAGAGCCACATGAGGAGTTTGTGGTAAAGACTTCACAATCTCATGAACCCAGTGTCTGTACAAGGATCAGACGAATGTTAGTCTTATACTCCTGGTCACACAGGAACCTACGGTGAGCAATGAAATCCTTGCCCAGTGCCAGCTCCCAACGTGTGTTTTTGGATTGTGGGAGGAAACCCATGCAGACACAAGGAGAACACACCACACTCCTCACAGACAGTCACCCGGAGGAAACCCACACAGACACAGAGAGAACACTCCTCACAGACAGTCACCCGGAGGAAACCCACGCAGACACAGGGAGAACACACCACACTCCTCACAGACAGTCACCCGGAGGAAACCCACGCCAGTCAACCCTGCTGCACCACCGTGCTGCAATTTTTTTAAAATAATTTTTATAAATAAGTGATCTTTAATTTTAGGTGATGTGTAGGCTTTGCGAGGTCTTGCAGTTATTATTTACAATTAATTTTTTTTTAAGCGACTGACTAGCGTGTGGGTCCATGGCTAGCAGGTCAGGCAAAAACAAGTAAAGCATATAGAAAAGGAAGATTCCCTCGACTATCTGGAGGCAGCTTTGGTGTCAAGCCAATGTCCCTTCACGCCTATCATCTAGGAGCCTGAGGTGATTGAGTATCCTTGCCTGTCCTGTGACTCTCTCTTTGAGCCAGTGTCTTGCACCATTGGGCACAGGATCCAGTGTGACATTGTCCGGCCAAAGTCCCAGGCCATCAGTGCTTGTGCAGTGCTATTGTCCGTTGTCCTCTGGGAATACCGTCCCCCGTTAGCTCATCCTCTTCCTGTTCTAGAGATGTCCCTGGAGTGAGACTAGATGAGGTCCTCATCCATGTTTGTGTCGGAGCTGTGCTGACCGCCATCGTCACCCATCCAGAACGCTGTGACTCTCCAGCTTCGTACAGGCAGCTCTGAAAACAGCAAAGGTGGTCTACTCTGCTTCTGTTATCGTTCTGTCTCTTTCGTTGTGTGGACACTGAGAAGGCAGAGAGGAAGATTAGATTCAGCAGTTTTCTACTGGTTTGTTATAATACACTTTTAAAGAAGGTTCTTTAATAAAGATGATAGCTCTACTTAGAACACTGGGTTCTAGAAGTAGCTGCATGGTGAAATGGTTCTTCAGTTTGGTGGAGAATGTGATATAAATGGTTCTGTAACTGCTTCTTCCTCTTCTGAGTCGTGGTGGGTCTGTAGCCGACCCAAAATGATTGGGCACAAGACAGAAACGCACCCTCGATAAGATGCCAGTCCATTCATTGAAGAAGAAACCCACACAGACACAGTTAAAACACACCAATCCCATCACAGACTGTGACCCAATGCACGGATTGAATGCAGGACCCCAGAACCATGAAGCTTTGCAGCTGTGACTCAAACCGCACCTCTGCCCTGTTGCCCTCTATTCTGTCTATCCTCTACACTCAAGCCTAAGAGCCTACGGGAGGTCTATAAACCCATCAGACAGTCACCAGCATCTCCTGGGAGGTAAGAAGCTATGCAGTGAGAGTTCTCTGTCCGTGGTCAGGACAGAGTGGTCAATGCTGACCACTTCAATACGGTGCTGAAAGGACAGCATTTATCCAATAGGAAAAGAGATGAGAGATTCTTATTGGGCAGTCATCAACCTTGGGCTTAAGTTATCTAGCTAACTGCGAAATCCTGCTTTGTGGAATACCCCCTTGGTTCCTGCAGCACCTTGTAATAATGATTCGCTGCTCATTGTTATCATCAAACGTTAGTAATATGAGATAAAGCCTCATTATTTGGTCGTAACCATGGGCAACATGGAAGCAAACTTCTCAGTGACTATTGCGACTAAGTGTAATTTCTTTGCACCAACCCCATAACAATGCCCCTATAAAGGAACACAATGTCAGATTTTGCACATGGGCTCCCCCTACAGGTGCAGTGCATAATTCACTTTAACAGCACTGTCCTCAAATCAAGGCTGAAGGGTGCTCCTCCAAATGTTACACTGAACCAAGAGTAGCCATGACAGAGGCTCTATTCCCAGCACGTCACTAGAGCATCAAAATGGTTTGAAGCTGTACAAATACAACCCAGTGTTGTGCTTGAACATAAATAAACAGAACATTCACACTTGGTTCTAGTTGTTAGGGATCAGTGAGATGATTAGCATCATATTCCTGAATTCTGTCAAAGCAATGAGGACGAGAAACAATGTTGCGCTACAAACACAAACAACACTGCAGCCCCATCTTTAAATTGTAACGTCTTTGTGACATCATCATCGTCGTTATCATCTTCTTCGACGCTTAATTCATTTCAGGGTCGCAGTCCTTGTAACATGTTTAACAAAAAAATGTCAACCCTGACTGTATTTATTAGCATTAGCAATGCATGCTGGGTAATGTAGTGAGAGAACGCTGAGGAACTGTACACAGCAAATAAAAGCTTTAGGCCGGAATGCCCTTTTAACACAAATATAAAGAAAATATATTAGGAGTAACAGAAACAAACAGTAACTAAGTTATTTATGAGACCATTAATCATCTCTCTCTCTCTAATATCTGCCGTCCACTACTCAGGAGCAAGCAATAGGTCGTCATGGAAACCACCCAGAGTCATGGTCATGGCCAGAGTGTGAGACGTGTGTGTTTGTGATATCAGCCCCCTTTGCACCCCCTCTTTTCCTCTGACCCCATCACCTTTCACCTCCAATTCAAATTTTGCCTCTCTCTCTCTCCATTTTATTCTCTCCTTGCTCTCCTCTTCCCCTACCCCTTTGCCCCCCACCAGCTCCTGCTCCCTCCTCTTTTCCCCTATTTTTTTACTCCCTCCATCTCTCCAGCTTGTCTCTTTTCATCGTTTATAACCGACACCGGAGCCTCCGCCGATGGAAACCATGCTGGTAACGTGGACGCTTTTTGTTTGTTTGGTTTTTTTTTTGTACTGTTCAAAACTTTCTCTCTCTCTCTCTCTTTCTTTCCTTTTCTTATCTCTCTCTTTAACTGTTACAATACGTCCTAGGTGTTGTATTCCTCGATTTGTTGCTACTGAGGTGGCGGCAACTTAACGGCACGTGGTATGCAAAAAGAAAAGGACGTGACGTCACATGTCACTTAACGCGTCTAATAAGTTCTCGCTGGAATTTTCCTTTCACGCTCTTATTGATTCTGTATTGATTAGTTGTAACTAAACTCTCTCTCTCTCTCTCTCTAATAAAATAATTTCAACCGTTCTACTGAAAACTAAATTATGACTTTTCCCTGCATATAGTCAACATTATCTTGGTTATTTACTGAATTTAACATCGGAAATATAAAATCAATTTTGCCTTTTATTGTAATTAACTTCAGAGCAAATTAAATTAATCTATTTTTAAAAACCTTTTTTTTTAAATATAGGGAAATCAACAAATAATGTCCTCGGAACAGAGGTACTCAAACTTTTGCATGCGCAGGCGCTCAGCGCGGGAATATTGTTTGTTGTGGTTTTCGCGAGTGGTTGCCTTTGTTTGGCTTTTGTTGCTGTCGCTGGCGCTTGAGCGGTGCTGGTGTTGTTTGTTGTTGTTTATCAGTTACTACAAGGACACGGTAAATGGCAGGCTGCTGATCATGCAGATAGGTAAATACGTGCGCATGCGCAGTCTGACATGTCTTAGCGTGGTGTGTACTGTATACTCACTGTAAAACAGCAGCAAAGACTACCCTTCATTTCTGAGTCTATTCAGTAGTTCAAGAGAAAAAAAGAAGCCTGAGGAAATTCAGTTAAAAAAAGGAAGAAATATTAAGAAAAAAGGGACAATATATAAACGGGTCACCTCCAGGGTGTGTTTCTGCCTTGTGCCCAATGATTCTGGTAAGCTCCAGATCCATTGCAATTCTGAACATGAAAGTGAATGAATGAATGAATGAATGAATGAATGAGAAAACTGAAGAAACCTTCACTGAACCTGTGTCCAAAATGGCTCCCAATCCACTATTCCCTATATTCCTCACTATACAGTGCACTATTATAGGGAACTGAATTTAGGAGGGTAGTGAACGATTTCGGACACTCATGCAGGCTTTATTTTACCAAACAGGGTATACGCTATCGAAAAATGTCAGTTAGATTCTACTTTTGCATTGTTTAATAGCACTGACATTTGTCCACTATGATTTTGGACACCAACAAATGGTGAATCCCCAAAATAGTGCATTATATAATGAATTTTTGGACACAGTGTGAGAAAAGGAAATAACCACAAAAATAAGATAAACAAGGAAGCCACTGTGGTTCTGGGAATGATGGACCGGCCGCCCCAGAGCCCAGACCTCAACATTACTGAATGCGTTTGCAGTTAACTGTAGATTAAGCCGTTTATCGCAACCATCTTCTAAGACTGGATTCAAAAGAGCGGACCCCGAAAAAGCAGAGAAATTAATATTGACATAAATTAAATTAAAGGACTTAATTTCAGTGGCAGTATTTATCTGTTGTTGTGGCTGGTGTATGAAAATTCTGTCCATACAGCATTCTGTGTGTTCTGTGTGTGTGTGTGTGTGCTTAGTGTTTAGTGGTGCAGATGAGTTAATCAATAAGGGGTGTGTGTCTGTGTGTGTGTGTAACAAGCCTGAGAATGACATCACGAGAGGAAATCGATCAGCACAGAGTTAATTACAGGAAAAAATCAATTAAAGAAGTGAGAAATGTGTACAGCTTAGAGGAAGATCAACACTGTGTGTGTGTGTGTGTGTGTGTGTGTGAGAGAGAGAGAAACAAAAGGCAGTTGTCAGAAATCTAAATTACCAACACAATTTCTTTATTATTTGTTTATTATTATAATATTTGATGACCTTTGTTTCACTGTGTTTAAGCTTTTATTACAAAAGATGAACAGGAAGTAGAAACTAGGGCCATAAAAAAGGTCTGTTTATTAAATGGTGAGAGATATTAGAGAAATTAGACAATAATCATATTTGATTATAAAATTATACCCAGCTGGAATGCTTTGGAACGACATGTTACTGATTATTTAGGTTTCAAAAAATAAAAGTACAATCGCATGTTGCATGATAAATATTATTTTGTAATCTGTTTATTTAGGCTCCTTTTAACCTGAGAGTCCTTTAAATGAGGAAATAAAATACACACAGATTATCTGCTGATACAGAAGCTACACACACTGCTGATACACACACACACACCAACATTTAAAATATATTTAAAAATATCTTTCACAATGCACTGATCAATTACTCAATATACAGTTTACATTTGAGCATTTAACCATCTGCCGTTTTATTTTAATGTTTACGTTTATATTGTATATAGATCTTAGCTGAATTGGGGTTGATGTTTGTATATTTTCAGTAGATTAATACGTAAATATAGGTTTTACCAAAATATTCTCTCCTTTATTTAGTACAAATATGACATAAATAAATAAATACAAAAGAGACACAGATCTGATGCTTTTTTTTAATCTTCATTTAAAGAGAAAAGGCTATGGGAAGTTTTAGAACATAGACATTTAGACGTCATCTCTGTTACTGACATTCATGTATATTAATGGATTCAGTTAAACTAATCTAGCTTATAAAACCGGTAGTGTGTGTGTGTGTGTGTGTGTGTTTTATCGATGTAATTCACTGTGAATTGTATGTAGTTTTAGTTCTGCTTGCTTTGTCTTATTTCTCTGTGTAATGTTTCATATGTTATTGTTATGTCCGGGGTGGAATGCAGCGGACAGCTATTGGGTCATTTCTGATCGAGCCATTATTAGTTTAGGCTCCTATTTCATCGTCTGTTTACGTATAAAATTTATGTTTTTTGTGTGTGTGTGTGTGTGTGGGTGTGTTTGCCATGTCTTAAGGTGTTTATGTATGTGTGTGTGTGTGTGTGTGTGTGTCTACAGTCTGATCCAGACACAGGGTCAGAGGTCAGAGTCAGCTGCAGACTGATGACCCTTGGTCTGAACTCAGGGTCTCGGTGCAGAAGGCCGAGGGTCGGGAGGTGGTGGGAGGTGGTGTAGCCGGGGTGGAAGAGGGGGGAGGCCACCGAGACCCGAGTGGTCATCAAACGTACATCTATCCTCCGCTCTTTCCGTTACATTCAGTTACATAGCGCAGATTTAAAAGGAGCTCTACCCACACAGATCTCCAACTGTTCTTTGTTTAATAATCTGAGTTAAAATTAGAGATGTCCAACAGCAAATGTCTGCGTATTTTAATACAAAGATACAGTTTATATACTGTTTATTTTACGTAAAATATAAAAGGACAATTATTATTTATATTTTTGTAATTATTTTTAAACAGCCCACAATTTATGTTTAAATTTTCGTCAAAAATATCTAACATTTCTGCTGTTCGGGTCGTTTTAGAAAGGAAGAAAAGAAATATGCTTAACTCTAATGTTACATGAATATATTTTATTCCATGTAATTTACATCCGTTTTCACTATATTTAACACAATAAATAAAAAAGGGCTTATTCGAGAAGTCTGTTTCCTTTATATTTTCATGTTCTTATTTATATTTACACATACTGTTATATATCCCCTCTCCCTCTCGTCTCATCACACACACACACACACAATATATATATATATATAAAATTTTAATAAATATATATTACTGAAATGGTTAAATATGGTGCACTACTGCCACACACAATTAAAATATATATATGAAGCTAAACTTAAATATTCAAATGAGGTATTTATGAGCAAAGGGACAGGTCCTTTTTAATATAAACCCCTCAAGTGCATATTTTAATTATAAAAAAAGAAATATTCGGATATTAATTCTAATATAATTTATATATGGAATGATATTTTAATTAAAACAAAAATTTAATTCTAAGAAATATATCACGATGTCTGTAATATGCAATGTTTTGTGTTTTTTAAAAACATGGTAATTAGGTTAAAACTATGATATGTTTTATAATAAATAAAGTTCAATATTATTGTTTATCTGTGAAAAATGTTCTTATTTACTGCCCATTTTTAGGTTTTTAAAACCTGCAGTGTGTCAAATATTACATTGTATAAAAATAAGAAATAATGTACGTTGTGTGTGTGTGTGTGTGTGTGTGTGTAATGTAAAGACCAGTTCACCTCTTACTCATGCTGTCCTCTTACTTTTGGCTCTGACCCACTAAACCAACAGTGTGATGGCTGCTGCAGGATGGGATCCACTGTCCCGTCTCAGGCGGGGGTTAAACATGGCTCTGACAGTGGAGCTTTAAATATTTGGCCAAAGCTGACAGGACCCAACTCTTCACACAGGATTTAGACAGGTTTAGTTTTTATTTCCCAAATATTAGTCAAGCTCAGGTTGGGATCATATTTCTGACAGCCCACGTCCTCTAACAGATTTTAAGCTGAATTCAGCACTTCCTTCTCCTCCTCCTCCTCACTGCTTTATCCTTCTCACAGCAATAGTTCACTTCTGACCACTGTTGAATTTAGACCAGATTTATCAGACTACAGGTCGTTTCTGACCATATTTTATCAAGCAAACGTGTAGTGGGGAAGCAGGCGATTGAGGAGGGAAGCAATGCAAGCACAATGCTGTTGTTTTCTTTTTTAATATTAACATATTCACACTTATAACACACGCTAAACCGGTAACGAGACATTGTCAAAGCAGATTATTGCAGAATGGGGTTTTTCTGAACTCCTGAAATGTCTGGACAGCATGTGTTGTCTACAGATGTTACAGACTGTTTAGGCTCTTGGATAGAAGTGTTATGGCTGAATTGTGTGATATTGCTGTAAAGTTCAGAGCCAGTGTTCTTGGCTACGCTCAGGTTTAGATGGGAGATTATCTGCTGAAGTTTGTCGCACTAGCATATGTTTTAGATACTGTTTTCTTGGGGGGTACAATCAGGCACAGGACTGACACTTGGGCTTGGACAGAATTTTGTGAAGCTACATCCAATTCAGACAGATAGTTGTCATTTTTCTGTCAAGCCACAATCGGGTATTGGCTCTTTAACATGGTCCTAGGTGTTGACTTGACCCCAGAAAGAGCATGTTCTCTGGCTTTATTTGGGCTCCAATCTGAAGGCCGTGGTACAACTGGGAGAGGACAGTGATACTAGCAGGTGTTGCAGTGTATTCTGTGACCTGTGTGAGGCACTAGAGAGTTAGACGTCTGGTCCAGTTCATTGCTGGTCCATCTCAGTGACCAGGTGAGGACGAATGAGAAGAAAAGCGTGGGAGTCTCCCTGCTAGGGAGAAAGACAAGGAAAAAAGGAGGGAAATTTAGTCTTTGTGTACTGCTAGAGTCCTGCAGAGCCTAACCTCTCTCCTGCTGTCTGTACATGTCTCACACACACACACACACACACACACACACACACACACACACACACAAATACAATCATCTAATCCTCTCCCATCCCTATGCCTCCTAATCCAGACTATCTCTCCCTCTCTCCTCTTTTCCTTCTCTGTGTCCCTCTCTGTCCTTCCTGTCTTTCTTTATTCACTTTCTCCTTCTCCATCACTCACTTTTGGAAATCCTCTTACATGGTTTTGGAACTCTATTTTTTGTCACACACACACACACACACACACACACACACACACACACATATATAGCACTCACAGTCTTGAAGGTGATACAGTATTAAAGAGTTTTATTCCGAAAACACTCTTTCCATTTAGGATATTATTTAAGGGTTATATTTTGGACCAATTTCAAATATACAATTTTCATTAAATAAAAAAAAAACACATGCCATTATTATTATTATTATTATTATTATTATTATATAATTTATATTTCTCTTCTAATGGTGGTATCATTCATGTTGCTATTTCTTGACTGTGTAAAGTTATATAGAATTTCACGAAAAAGTAAAGTCTTAGTGGTCTATAATGTGTTTTGGATTTAATCTTTATTTTTAAATGCATCATTTTAATTTTTCTCACTTCCTTTTATTTCTATGGTCTTTGTTCCTTCTTGGACTCATTCTGTCATTTCCTCCTTACGGTATCACCTCTTGAAGCAAAGGTTTCCTCAAGGAATACACCACTTTTAACACCATTCCTTTTCAATCCACCACTTAGTTTTCTCCTCCAAGTGTGTTGAGCTCCAACAATGATGCAGAAGCTTTCCCTTGTCTTGGATGAATCATGCTACCTTCACCCTCTCAGCTGTGACACTGTGTGTTTTGGGGTGACTGAACTTATGCGTGGAAATCAAAATGACTAAAATTGGTTAGAAATTTGGTTCAAAAAATGGCCAAATAACTAAGAATATGCCCATAACCTCAGGTGAGCCCAGAGCACAAAGAAGCACCTCAGGCTTCTACAGGTTCTTATTTATTTATTTATTTATTTACTTTTAATCCTGATAGAACCCTTTTGTCTCTCTTTGCTCCAGACGTACAGCTGTGACAGCTCTTTGGCTGAGGAACTTCTCTTCACTTTCTTTTATCGAGGTCTTGATGGCAGAGAGTCAAGCTCCCTGTGCTTCTGCTAATGGAGCCGTTTAAGGGCCGTATTTCTTTAATGGAGCTTTAATGCTTAATGGAGGTGTTTAGTGACCATTTTTGCTTGTAGTTGTAGCATTCTGATGATTCTTCATAAATGAACTGAATGTCAGTTATATATTCGTGTACGTGGTCCGTATTCCTACGTTATTCAATATGTATTTAATACTACATGGGTTCAGGGAAGTTAAATGCTAGTTGCATTAGTTAAAAAAAATACGTTAAATGACCCTTTTTGCAAATGTTAGCAAGCTACAATCGTCATTGATGCTTTTATTTTGAAGGAACTGTTTTCATGAGGCAGGCAGGCTGAGGAAAAAACAGTTAGCAATTTATGCTAACTAGTGTGAATATGGAGTTGACAAACGTTAACAACATTAACTGCTTTGTGAAACCTCAATAAATAGTGATAACACGTTCATAGCATACAGTGTAACATTTACCCAAGCCCCTGTCCTTTAGAGAAATGTACTGTAGGAATATGTATTTTGACGCTAAATTACAGACGACGCTTTATTTTGAGAGTCTGTCACATAAATATATTGATACTTAAATATTTTTATGACTTGTTGATTTATTTCCTTTAAACATGTTCAAATATGCTTATTGGGGAAGTCTAATACATAATTTAATGTTGATAAAGGGAGGACATGAAGCATAAATATGAAGGAAAATCGGTCTTTGTTAATTATTGGTGATTTTTGTATGTGACCTCAGCAATGCACAGTTTTGGAGAATTACAGTGAAACCAGGAAAGAACTTACATTATTTTTATCCTCGAGCAACAGTGACCACCTTTCACATAATTGCATTATTTCTCCCTTAAAAGGAAGCAAACAAAAAAGAATATGCTCCCAAGTTTAATAATTAAAGGAGAGCCTTGGCCACAAAATACCTACAAATTTGTGGTGATAATGAAGTTCTGGCAGGTTTTAAACTGAAAAGATAGATTTTTTTTTGCTTATATTAATCAGAAATTAATGTTCCTGGGTTTTTTGTTCTTTAAACAGAAAAAAATATATATTTCTTAAAAATTAAGCAATGTTACAGTCATAGGTCGATGAACAGGCTTAGAATGTGGGAAGATTTTTAATTATTGAGTGTGGACTTCAGCATTGCGGACTGATTTTGGAATTACATTACTCAACCAGCTTCTACTGAACTTTGGAAGTGTGTAAATATATAATTGTAGATTTCTTTGAAAATGTAAAGCAATGGGACACCTGTTTATACAGATTGGGCTTAATAACCTCAGCATAATGCTGGTGGTCAGAATGAAAAAGGGGATTTAATTTGTGCTTTCTGGCATTGCCATAGAATACAGGACGTTTGGACTGGGGTAGATGAATATATGTGAATATTTCCAGGGTTGTAAAAACCCTTTATGTCCTATAGGCTGATTATATTGGGTGACCCCTCAGTCTTGAATATTCAGGACAAATACTTCAAAAGTTGGATTCAAACCAGCTTAATGATTGGGAGACAAATTATATTAAGGTGTTGGAGAACAGTGGGATCACCGTCATTTCAGGAGTGGGCTACAGAACTGAGTAAATGTTGGAGTAATTAGACATATATTGGCGGAAGTGGGGAAAATATTTCTACAGGATTCTTGAGGCTTCTGGAGTGGCGAGACTTGTTTTAGTTAATCTTTTATCTGTAAATATATTTTGAGAACAATGGTGGAGACTAGTATAATATTATACATGTTGTAAATATGTTGGTAAACAGATATGCCCTGTTTCCTTTCTTTTGTATGCCCTAATGATACACTGATTATAGTGGGGAAGGGGGGGGGGGGTGAGGGAGAGGGTTTATTAAGATGATATTTCATTGACACTTATACTTTTATTCTTTGTAATGTATGAAAATGGAAAATAATAAAACAGTGAATCAAATAAAAAGAAAATGTAAAGCAATGGGAGTTATAATAAACACAAACATTGGATGTAAAAACATTGATAAATGTTATGTTGTATTGATGTTGTATATGTTTTATGTTTTTTGTGTTCGTCCTTGACACTGACGAATTCATTTCTTTATGTAATTCATGGCTGTTTTAACAGGAAAAGGAAATAATGAAGGTTGATCTTTAACTTATGGACTGTGCTGGATGTGAAATCATTTATGTAAAGTGTATCTTAGCGCTTCATTTTCTAATCCTTAAAGACAAGATGGCAAAAGTTGACAAAGATGTCAGAGGTTCCACTAAAAGAACATTGGCCGCACTGAAGTGCATTTCAGCTCCAAATTAATCTGCCCCACCCCCTTCCCGCAGGCCAATATATCAATGTCATGGGAGAATAAACTGCTTGATACCAAAAAGAGAAAAAAAATGGCAGGGTCGCAAAGTCTTATGAAAGTCTCAAGAAAACCATATTTTTGCTTTCACCCATCACAAATACTTTTTTTATTGGCCAAAAATGGCATGGACGCTGCTATTTCTTGAACACGATTCTGGTAAAAGTGACAAAAGGATAATGCTATCAACGTCAGCTTAAAGCTCAATGTTTGGTCAGACAGCCAAGGTTCAAACTGTGCAAACAATCTGAAAAAGCACAATTATATGGAACTAATGCCTTATAACTTAACGTCTACTTCTCAGACTTTAGGCCAGGCCTTGGCTTCCCCAGCATTTTTTGGGGAAATGCAAAAAATCCCATTGGCTATGCCTCTCTGTCTCATCCTGGACCCTTAGTCCAAAGCCTTAAAGTCCCCTTTTCAGTACATACTGCAATTTTTTTGAGCTTCAGTGTTTAATGTGTGAAAGAAGGGGTTTGGATTATTTTCTAATATCTACCAATGCTTCCTTTTGTGATTGACTCATTTTTGTTGATTTTCTGAGTAAAAGGAGGTGGACAAACCTGAACATTCATTGTTTTATTTTGCCCCTTGACCTTAAAAGGCATATATCTCTCAAGAGTCCTTGAAACATGGTATGGTATTATGCGCTGTAGAAGGAGAAGTGTTTAAAATCCCAGCTACCACTCAGTGCATTTAAACTTTTCAGTGATTCCTGGAGTGTTTTATCTTTGCTCTTAAAGGACTAGTCTTTGCTAGAAGCTGTTTAGTTCACAAACATCTTTACATTTCATTTTTAAGTGATTTTTATTGTTGTTTTTTTAAGATTTCAGCACATTTACACCCTGAATCTGTATTTTAGTATGTGTTTATTTACATAAATCAGTTTATCTAATTATATTATATTATAGTCATCATTTTTTGTTTTGTTTTAAAAACAAGTCCATTTGCAAATCACTGCCTTCTGTATTTATTTACATTTTACAGCTCTTTTCAGGATTGAAGTTTGTAGTTCAATAAATAAAATATATATGTACTGTATTTATAGTTTTTGATGAGTGAATGAGTAAAGGCAGAAGCTCAGAAAAACAAAAGGCTTTCAGGGAGAGGGATGAAAGTGAGGATGATACAGACATAAAATCACATACGAAGCCTCCATCTCACTCGCCTTTTTCATCTCTCTCTCCCTCTTTTTCCTGTGACATCACAGTTTGTTGCACACCCACGCCATTTTATATCCTTTTTTAGAGGATGTTAAATTTTCACATTATTACACAATCAATTAAAACACATTTGCTTTTAAAAGCAACAGTTGCTCACATTTTCTTCTGTTGGACTGTGATCAATACAAGGTTCAGTGGGGTTTCAGCTTGCACTTCATGTCATACGCGTGTGTGTGTGTGTGTGTGTAACCCGTCAATAGGTTAAACGCTGTGATGTTTTACTGCCTGAGCGTTTGATTAGTCGTGTGTTCAGTAATTCACACACTGTGACGGACTTATTGACTGCTGTATTGATCGTTATCCGTGAGGTGAAGGAGAACAGTGTAATCTATTGATCGATTGACCTCCAAATTAGCCCCCTACATCCCAGACCCCTAGACTGTGACATTTCTGCTGGAATCCCCATTTGAACTTGTGTTAATCAACACTGAAGGAAGCATTCCTCTAAACATAGTTGGAGTTGCTAGATGAGCTGAAGAACACTTGGCAGCATTGGTTTAGTTAAATTAGCTTTCATACATTGGCAGCATTGGTTTAGCTAGGTTAGCTTTCATACACTGGCACCATTGGTTTAGCTAGGTTAGATTTCATACACTGGCAGCATTGGTTTAGCTAGGTTAGCTTTCATACACTGGCAGCATTGGTTTAGCTAGGTTAGCTTTCATACACTGGCAGCATTGGTTTAGCTAGGTTAGATTTCATACACTGGCAGCATTGGTTTAGCTAGGTTAGCTTTCATACACTGGCAGCATTGGTTTAGCTAGGTTAGCTTTCATACACTGGCAGCATTAGTTTAGCTAGGTTAGCTTTCATACACTGGCAGCATTGGTTTAGCTAGGTTAGCTTTCATACACTGGCAGCATTGGTTTAGCTAGGTTAGCTTTCATACACTGGCAGCATTGGTTTAGCTAGGTTAGCTTTCATACACTGGCAGCATAGGTTTAGCTAGGTTAGCTTTCATACACTGGCAGCATTGGTTTAGCTAGGTTAGCTTTCATACACTGGCAGCATTGGTTTAGCTAGGTTAGCTTTCATACACTGGCAGCATTGGTTTAGCTAGGTTAGCTTTCATACACTGGCAGCATTGGTTTAGCTAGGTTAGCTTTCATACACTGGCAGCATAGGTTTAGCTAGGTTAGCTTTCATACACTGAGCTCAGCTATAAAATGTAACAGTTGTAACAAAATACAGTATCTCACAATAAATTAACACACTCATAGTATTCCAACAAACCCGTTTGTTACCTGGGTGCCAAACTAATTGTAGATTTTTCAGATGAAAAATCACATGACGCTGCTGGCTAGCTTGTTAGCAAGCTATGTTAGCTTTGTTACACTTAGCTTATCAAATTTATTCAAATGCACAGATAACTAATTGCACAGGATTATCTTTTCTAACAAAATATGAATCTAAAATACAGACAGTAAGTGAAATGCTTGTAAAAAAAACATTTTTTGTAGAAAACCATATTTGAGTAGTTTCTCTTGTTCATCTCTCTCTCTCTCTCTCTCTCTCTCTCTGTTATTAAGCATTTTCTCAGCTGTTAATTGAGCTGCAGCGATTGGCATCTCGATTAGGGCCCATTGATTTCTCAGCCCTAAGTACATTGATTTTTAAGTTTCCCGTTGATCCTGCCACTAAATCTCTCTCTCTCTCTCTCTCTCTCTCTCTCTCTCTCTCTCTCTCTCTCTCTCTCTGTATGTGTGTGTGTATGTATGTGTTCATGAATAAGGGATTAAAGTCACAGAGATGAAGAGGCAAACTGATACTCAGAGTAAAAATAATTACCTGTAGACCTAATTTATTGATTTCTTCAGCAAAATGGTGGAAGCCTCAACAAATTCCCAAATTGTAGGTTCTAAAACCCTACATAGTACTTAAAATGATTAGTTATAATTGTTATTAAATCCCAGTCGATACAATTCATTAGAGTTTATGCATTGATGTATAAATATATTTATTTTTTTGGTATGGAACAATGGTTTCAGACAAAAACATTCACAAATATATGGCAGTTATCTATTCCGATTCCAATATCCGACCCTGCCTATTCCGATCAGATTAGTGTGTGTAGGTGTGCTACAGAACAGTCCAGCGTATTCTGTGTATCTCAGTTTTTGTATGTATATATATTTCTTTCTATATTTTCTGAATACAGGTGATGTGAAACTATGCGAAACTTTCATGAAGAATTGCTCAAAAATATTTTACAAAATGGGTTTGGACTAATTTCTCTGTGCGGCTGCCATTTGGGAGATACTTGTTTTTCTTTGGGCTACGAAAACAAGAAGACAAAGTGTTACAAAATATCTGACTTTATATTGTTTAAAATATGGATATAAGCTTCCAAAAAAAAAAAAAAAAACAGATGTAAAGATGAACCACACACAGCAGGAATGAGCTTAATATTCCTTTAGCAGTGACAGATCGTTTATATGTTATTTTTATCTTACAAGAAATTGCCTGAAAAGCATATTTATATTTACTAATGATCTGTGGGAAATTTCGCTGGATGTTTATGGGTTTTTTGTAGTTTGTTTGCAGTTATGTTTCTGGTATTTTGATTTTTGGATGCAAATGTAAATCACATGCTGTTTAACTGATTCATTTTTTTTGTTAGTGTGTGAAATAATAATAATAAAAAAGTACTACTACTAGTGTGATGTCACGTTTTAGTGCTAAATGGGATTCTAATTTCTCTTCAGGTCAAAGGTTACGCTGAATGGTCTTGTTGAGAAAAACCCACATTATTTATGGTGGACATTTGTTTAAATTGTAATTATTTTCCAGAAATTAAGATCCAGGGCTGTTTGTTGTTGTATGTTTGGGATGTGGTTGTAACGTCACCTCACATTAAGGCAAAATAATTGATGACAGAACTGCACACTTGCAAATACCAATTGCAATCTCCAAACAATCCAGTTGACACCATTACTGCTCAGGTTTTTGCCACATTCTGGGCTTTGTTATTTGTCACCCATTTTTCCCCCCACTCCTCGTTTTTTTTTTTCTTTCTTTCTTTCTTTCTTTCTTTCTTTCTTTCAGTAGGTCCCTTACTCCGGTCTTTTTGTCGTTCTGCGGCTCTCCCTCCTGTCGTGGTCAGGTCCCACTTTGCGGCGGTTCTGACCAATGAGCTGCCGGGTCCCGGCGGGCGAGTGAGAGGGAGAGGGAAAGAGAGAGAGAGGAAATCGATAGGACGAGTGATGAGGAGGAGAGGTGTAGATTACTGTCTGGAGGCCTTGGGGCTGGGGGCTGGGAGGGAAGGGAATGAGTGGGGAGGGGTGGGGGTTGGGGGCTTGCTTTAGGCCTTGGACACGATGTTGCGGCTTTCTAGGCTTTCTTTCCTAAAGCCCTCTTACGGAGACCGGCACCTGAACCTTACACCTAAAACAAGAGAAATATCATGGCTTGTATCTGCAAAAAAAATAAGACACAAGTGTTGTTTTACTCCAAGGCATTTTGGGCCGTTGCCTTTGTTTCATTCATTATTTTATGATTACATTTCTGAGTCATTACAGAAATGATTGCACAGCAAGAGGATCTAACTGAACTTAATCAGAGCGAAATGTGAAATTTAATGAATGAGCTCTGAATAATTTGATTTGAAAGATTTTGAAGATTTGAAGATGAAAGATTTGTTGGAAAAAAAATGAAAAAATCTGAAGTTAGCACAGGATTCTCTCTATCTCTCTCTCTCTCTCTCTCTCTTTCTCTCTCGCTCTGTCTCTCTCTCTCGCTCTTTCTCTCTCTCTCTTTCTCTCTCTCTTTCTCTCTCTCTCTTTCTCTCTTTCTCTCTCTCTCTTTCTCTCATGCTCTTTCTCTCTCGCTCTCTCTCTTTCTCTCTCTCTCTCTCTCTCTCTTTCTCTCTCTCTCACTCTCTCTTTCTCTCTCTTGCTCTTTCTCTCTCGCTCTCTCTTTTTTTGTCTCTCTCTTTCTCTCTCTCTCTCTCTCTCTCTCTCTTTCTCTCATGCTCTTTCTCTCTCGCTCTCTCTCTTTCTCTCTCTCTTTCTCTCTCACTCTCTCTCTCTTTCTCTCTCTCTCACTCTTTCTCTCTTTCTCTCTCTTGCTCTTTCTCTCTCGCTCTCTTTTTTTGTCTCTCTCTTTCTCTCTCTCTCTCTCTCTCACTCTCTTTCTCTCTCTCTCTTTCTCTCATGCTCTTTCTCTCTCGCTCTCTCTCTTTCTCTCTCTCTTTCTCTCTCACTCTCTCTCTCTTTCTCTCTCTCTCACTCTTTCTCTCTTTCTCTCTCTTGCTCTTTCTCTCTCGCTCTCTTTTTTTGTCTCTCTCTTTCTCTCTCTCTCTCTCTCTCTCTCTCTCTCTCTCTCTCTCGCTCTCTTTCTCATATATAGGGATCTGAGAGACAGTGAGCCAGTGACAGGGGCCCAGTTGTGATTGTCATATTGTTTTGATCAGAGTATCTCCAAAACCTCAGGCTTTCTAGGTGTTCCCATTTTTTAGTGGTTAGTACCAAACGTGGTCCATGGTAAAGCAGATTAGTGATTGGTGAGCCGGAGATGGGGTCTTACATAGCGAAGGCTACCTCAACTGCTTCAAATCCACAGAAGAGCTACTGTAGCACAAACTGCTGAAAACTTAATGCTGTCTGTGACAGAGAGGTGCCAGAGCACACAGTGCATCGCAGCCTGTGCTACAGTAGCTCTTCTGTGGGATTGAACCAGACAGGCCAGTCTTTGCTCTGACAAAAAACAAGATGACCATCAAAATTTGTCAAAGTCGCTCAGACCTTTAAGCTTTGCCCACATTTCCTGCTTCCAGAACATCAGTTTCAAGTGGATACTGTGACTGCCCAAAGAAAAACATGTGTCTGCAAAGTAAGATTTTTACAGGAGAAGGAAAAAATACTGCTTAGTTTCAGTGGACGTCAATTAAAAAGATTATATTCCTTGTCATTTTGGAGCATTTCTATTGGTCCATTCATCATGGAAATTTCACACAATGGTGAAGGAGAGCTGCTGTGTTCATATGATGTACATTCACCTCCCTATTAAAATGACCTAATGTAAAGTGACCTATATTCTGCACAATTCCACTGAAAAATAAATAGGGCAATATTTAGGGCAGAAAAAAAGCATACAATAAAGAGGTTGAATTACATTACATTGTTGAAACACCTTTTGACTTTGTGACTGCATTCACTCTTTTTGGGACAGGAAAAATAAGCATGGCACGTCCTGACATGGTAATCTTTGCCCTCACACCCTTGAGAAAGCACTCCAAATCTGTCCGATTGTGAGCACATCTCCTGTGTACAGCACACTTCAGGTCACCCACGGGTTTCCATCTGGAATCAGGACTCGGCTCAGGCTGGGCTCTTTCAAAACTTTGATCTTCTTCTGGTGAAGTCTTTATTTCGTGGGTTTCCTCCGGGTGACTGTCTGTGAGGAGTGTGGTGTGTTCTCCCTGTGTCTGCGTGGGTTTCCTCCGGGTGACTGTCTGGGAGGAGTGTGGTGTGTTCTCCCTGTGTCTGCGTGGGTTTCCTCCGCGTGACTGTCTGGGAGGAGTGTGGTGTGTTCTCCCTGTGTCTGCGTGGGTTTCCTCCGGGTGACTGTCTGTGAGGAGTGTGGTGTGTTCTCTCTGTGTCTGCGTGGGTTTCCTCCGGGTGACTGTCTGTGAGGAGTGTGGTGTGTTCTCTCTGTGTCTGCGTGGGTTTCCTCCGGGTGACTGTCTGGGAGGAGTGTGGTGTGTTCTCCCTGTGTCTGCGTGGGTTTCCTCCGGGTGACTGTCTGTGAGGAGTGTGGTGTGTTCTCCCTGTGTCTGCGTGGGTTTCCTCCGGGTGACTGTCTGGGAGGAGTGTGGTGTGTTCTCCCTGTGTCTGCGTGGGTTTCCTCCGGGTGACTGTCTGTGAGGAGTGTGGTGTGTTCTCTCTGTGTCTGCGTGGGTTTCCTCCGGGTGACTGTCTGTGAGGAGTGTGGTGTGTTCTCTCTGTGTCTGCGTGGGTTTCCTCCGGGTGACTGTCTGTGAGGAGTGTGGTGTGTTATCCCTGTGTCTGCGTGGGTTTCCTCCGGGTGACTGTCTGTGAGGAGTGTGGTGTGTTCTCCCTGTGTCTGCGTGGGTTTCCTCCGGGTGATTGTCTGTGAGGAGTGTGGTGTGTTCTCTCTGTGTCTGTGTGGGTTTCCTCCGGGTGCTCCGGTTTCCTCCCATGGTCCGAAAACACACGTTGGTAGGTGGATTGGTGACTCAAAAGTGTGTGTTGCCCTGTGAAGGACTGGCGCCCCCTCCAGGGTGTATTCCTCCGGACCCACTGCGACCCTGAACTGGAATAGCGGTTACAGAAAATGAATAATGTTGCTGTAGGCCACTTGGCAGCCCCCCAGTGTGTTTTTTTCCATTTTGGAGGGACGTCCAGTTCTGGGCAAAGTCACTGCTGTGCCATATTTTATTCTCTTGTTAATGACCATCTTCACTGTGTTCCATTTTTATCTAATGCCTTGTAAATTTCATCAAAATATTACTAGAATATTAGGGTCCAGAGCCTACCCAGAATCACAGAGAGCCACTCTCTCTCTCTCACACACACACACACACCTATGAACACTTTTGCATGGCCAATCCACGTTGATCATTGGTTCATTCTGAACATAGTCACATCCCCAATTATGAGAGGGTGTCCACATTAATGCCACCACATTATTATTGTTTTTTCAGTGCTATTATTTTCAGTTGAATTTCACGGATCATAGGAAATATATCTGAAGTCATTTATCTCGGTCTGGTTTATTTTAAAGCACAAAAGCCTGATATTTTAACGGCTGTGTGGACTCTTTGTATCCACTCGATGTGTAAGTAATATTAAGGTTAACTGTATATTCATTTAGGTTTGTCCGGATGTGTTTTTTTTTTCTTCAGATTTTACATCAAAAAAAGGTGTTGTTTTTATTTGATTTTTTGTGGAATTGTATGAAAACACACACAAACACTTCCACACTCTCTGTTCTCCGGCGCTGGCTGTAGTTGACAGTAAGGGAAGCAGATCCATCTAAAGCCTCTGTTCTTGGTGGCTTGTCTCTTTTATTAGTTTTTATTAACTCCCTTCGCTCTTCTCCTCCCCCCATCTCTCTCTCTCTCTCTCTCTCTCTCTTTCTCTCTCTCTTTCACTATTTCTGTCTTGCTCTCTTGCTCTCTCTCTGTCACAGCTCCCAATAATCAATGCTGATTTATTGCCAATATCCCTCGCTCGTCCCCTGTGTCATCCCTCACTGCTCTGCTTTATTGTGGGAGATTGGCCCAATAATAATGATATTTATTATAGATATTTATTGTCCTTATCATAACTGCACTGTGTGTGTGTTTATTGCTCTCCCCAACTTTTTCCTCCTTTCTCTCTCTCTCTCGCTCTCTCTCTCTCTCTCTCTCTCTCTCTCTCTCTCTCTCTCTCTCTCTCTCTAACATACACACACATACATTTCTTCTGTTTTTCCCTCAGTAATGTGATGTTGGTCCTCTGTGGATATCTGTGTTCATCTCAGAATGATTCAGATTTGATTAAGATTCTTTGCTAAACGATTCAGTGTGTGGTGAAATCTCCCCTTTCCCCTCAGTTCCATTTGATTAGAACTGATCTGATTACTTTGATTCGATTAAGACAGAGTTGTGGAATATAGGTGATGCAAATAGATGTTTGTTGTGGGGACGGATGACACGCTGGTGCTGCAGGTAGTGTCACTGTCTGTGAGGAGTCTGTTCTCCATGAGTCTTCATGGGCCGATTCCTCCCGCAGTCCAAAACCACATGGTGGTAGGTTGATTGGAAATTTTAAATGTCCAGAGCTGAGTGTGAGATGCCCTGTGATGGACCGGAGCCCGGGGTGTGTTCCTGCCTTGCTCCTGTTGATTGGCTCCAGACCCACAGCAACCATGAACAGGACCAAGCAGCTATTGGAAACAAATGAATGTTTGAAAATATTCAGAGAATTTGAAATAAGCGCCTATTCCCACATGTTTGAGAGGGTCTTTAAATATATCAGCTAAATTATATCAAACCAGTTTTATGCTATTTTTGAAATACATCGTAATATATTGGAAGTTAATAACTGATAAATAAAACAACATAATTATTTACTTCCTTTTCTCTCCGCAACCAGGTGCTAACCACTTTTCATAATAGTCTTTTATTTGGACTATATTCTAATAATTAATTATAGCTGCATTTATTACATTTCAACTTTTAAATATTGGGTTTTTAATTTGAATATTATGTTGGATATTATTTTAAAAAATTTAATTTAAAAAAAATTTCAGAACCCCATTATTTTTGTTAATATTCATTAATTCTTGACATTGTCTTCAGAGTGATTTCAGAGTCTTGCGTTGCTGTGTTTATTCTGGACACAGGTAGCAGTTCATCTGTTCTATATTCATCATTTGTAATATGGCTGTTGTAATTGTACAAATGCATTGTCTGTAACAGCGATAAACACATTGTGTTTAAAAATATTCATTAATAACTCAGGATCTAGAGTGTATTCTCACTGATGCACTGTGTGTGTTCTATTTAGTTGGTTTCTATCCAGGGAAAAGTGTAAGAAAATTGTATTGGAACTACATAAAAATGTACAGTGATGATATAGAGGTTGTAACAGTGATGATATAGAGGTTGTAACAGTGATGATATAGAGGTTGTAATAGTGATGATATAGAGGTTGTAACAGTGATGATATAGAGGTTGTAACAGTGATGATATAGAGGTTGTAATAGTGATGATATAGAGGTTGTAACAGTGATGATATAGAGGTTGTAACAGTGATGATATAGAGGTTGTAACAGTGATGATATAGAGGTTGTAACAGTGATGATATAGAGGTTGTAACGGTGATGATATAGAGGTTATAACGGTGATGATATAGAGGTTGTAACGGTGATGATATAGAGGTTGTAACGGTGATGATATAGAGGTTGTAACAGTGATGATATAGAGGTTGTAACAGTGATGATATAGAGGTTGTAACAGTGATGATATAGAGGTTGTTAGTGATGATATAGAGGTTGTAACAGTGATGATATAGAGGTTGTAATAGTGATGATATAGAGGTTGTAACAGTGATGATATAGAGGTTGTAACAGTGATGATATAGAGGTTGTAACGGTGATGATATAGAGTTTGTAACAGTGATGATATAGAGGTTGTAACGGTGATGATATAGAGGTTATAACGGTGATGATATAGAGGTTGTAACAGTGATGATATAGAGGTTGTAACGGTGATGATATAGAAGTTGTAACAGTGATGATATAGAGGTTGTAACGGTGATGATATAGAAGTTGTAATAGTGATGATATAGAGGTTGTAACAGTGATGATATAGAGGTTGTAACGGTGATGATATAGAGGTTATAACGGTGATGATATAGAGGTTGTAACAGTGATGATATAGAGGTTGTAACAGTGATGATATAGAGGTTGTAATAGTGATGATATAGAGGTTGTAACAGTGATGATATAGAGGTTGTAACAGTGATGATATAGAGGTTGTAACAGTGATGATATAGAGGTTGTAATAGTGATGATATAGAGGTTGTAACAGTGATGATATAGAGGTTGTAACAGTGATGATATAGAGGTTGTAACAGTGATGATATAGAGGTTGTAATAGTGATGATATAGAGGTTGTAATAGTGATGATATAGAGGTTGTAACAGTGATGATATAGAGGTTGTAACAGTGATGATATAGAGGTTGTAACAGTGATGATATAGAGGTTGTAACAGTGATGATATAGACGTTGTAATAGTGATGATATAGAGGTTGTAATAGTGATGATATAGAGGTTGTAACAGTGATGATATAGAGGTTGTAACAGTGATGATATAGAGGTTGTAACAGTGATGATATAGAGGTTGTAACGGTGATGATATAGAGGTTATAACGGTGATGATACAGAAATTGTAATAGGAAGCAGTGGGTGATTGTTATAAAGCTGTGTTTAGAGACACTGCTGGATCCTGAGGGACTTTACACAGGTGTGTGGACCCCTGGGACTGAGAAGAGAGGAACACTGAGATATGTGTGAGTGTGTGTGTGTGTGTGTGAGAGAGAGAGAGTTTATTATGTTGTGGAAATATTTCACTGGTGTGGCTGAAAAAAGAGGATGCTGCTGATAGAACTAGAGAGAGAGAGAGAGTAAGGGAGAGAGAGAGAGTGAAAGAAAGAAAGGGAAAAATAGAGCAAAAGACACATGCCAAAGATAGCGAGACAAAAACCAAAAGAACGGAAGACTGAAAGGCTGAGACTGAAAGACAGAGATGAAAAGGGGATGAAAAAGAAATGGGAAGACAGAGAGAGAGAGTGAATGTAAGAGAGAAGAAATGACACAGAGAAGGATACATTTGAGATAGAAGTAAAAAAAACACAGAGGGTGAGTGAAATTAAAAGGATAAACTGGTCAGAGACGAGAGGCAGAGAGAGAAAAACAGCAAGAAAAAAATGCAAAGAAGTGAAGAGAGAGACAATATGAGGAAAAATGGAAAAAGACAAAAAGAATGAAAGGGGAAATATGAGAGAGAGAGAGAATGTTGATGTTATGTCAGTTGTGAGTAGGAAGTGGCAGTTGACAGTTTTTATTGTTATTGATTACGCCTCCTACTTATTGATGAATTTAATTTCACACACTCATTTATCAGCATGTCTCTCTCTCGCTCACACACACACACACACAAAATCTACACCATTCTCCGTACACACACGTTAAAAGCCTGCTCTTTGATTAGTTTGTATAAATCACAGATCCGATCCCAGCTGCTGCCACATGCTGCCGCCTGAATAATGCACTTTTCTCTCTATTCATTATACTCCAAACTGTCTCTCTCTCACACACACAGAAATACACACAGCTGTCAGAATACGACAGAGACAAATCACACACACCATGCCATCCATCACTTGCACTGTGTATGATAATGATGTGATGTTCTGTATATTAAAGGAGTTGTGTCATAATAATATGAGGCACAGTGCATCTGTCATAGGAGCTTACGGCCAAACTAATGTGGTGATTTATATCTGAAGTATTTTCAACCTTCTCACACACACACAGGTGCACGCACACACACACACACACACAGAGAGAGAGAGAGAGATGGCAACCTCCTTAGGAAAGATATTGGATAAAATATCAGATTTGTATAATATTTTACGATTTATCCCAATGGCATGTTCTGTTGATTTTTCAGAAGTGAAATTAGGTGGCATATTTCCATATTCTCTACAGAGAGACGATAGCAGAAAAAAATGAGAAAGAGGGAGACTGAGAACCTGAGAGAGAGAGAGACAGAGACAGAAAGAAAGAGAGAGAGACAGAGAGTGAGAGAGAGAGAGGGGGGGGGGTAGAGAGAGAGAGGGGAGAGAGACAGAGAGAGAGAGAGAGACAGAGACAGAGAGAGAGGGGGGAGAGAGAGAGAGAGACAGAGAGAGAGAGACAGAGAGAGAGGGGGGGGGATAGGGAAAGGAAAGAGAAAGACAGAGAGAGAGACAGAGAGAGAGGGGGAGAGATAGGGAAAGGAAAGAGAGAGAGAGAGACAAAGAGAGAGAGAGAGACAGAGAGAGACAAAGAGAGAGAGAGACAGAGAGAGAGAGAGAGAGAGAGACAGAGAGAGAGAGTTCAGATTCTCCACTAGCACCTTGAAGCTGTTCAGATACACTGCACATACAGAGGTTTGTAATGAGTGAGCGTTTCTACGTTAAGGTGCACCCATTTCCTTAGGAAAGTATGAAATTAGAATTGACATTTTCTCATGACCCTGAGGTCACTCACTTAATGTAGTGCTCAAGGTCAGGAGTTGACCACAGGGGTACAATAATAATGCTCCTCAGAACAAATCCGGGGGGGCAGTGAAACTCTGTTTTCTGGGGTAATGGAGTACTTCTAGGATGGTGACTGTGGCCCAGAAAGAATCATGCAGCATCAGTCCCTGACCTCACTAATGTTTCCGTTTCTACACCTTGTGAGGAGTAACTAGACGAAAAGAAGCTGTTTCTGAGAGAATGAACAGGAACAAACGCCCAACTGACAACCTTACGTTGGATGAGCATGTGTCTGCAAACTTTTGGCCACATGGTGTGCTCAACAGTGTGTACCATTGTGAGCATTACACCAAAGGAAGGAAGGAGGCATGAGGCTGAAGAAGATGAGGGTGAGGTTGAAAAGTAGGAAGAGGTGTTAGCATCACATCCTTCCAACACCACCTTATTTTCTTCCTTCTCTCTCTCTCTCTCTCTCTCTCTCTCTCTCTCTCGCTCGCTCCCTTTTCTCACTCTCTCTTCCCTTTAGTCCTGCAACCACACTATATTTCTACAAGAAATAATTGCTTTTGTCTGGAAGGAGCAAGCTAGGTGGGGGAGGGGGAAGGCCGCCTGAGTGTGAGGGGGGGCACGTGAGGGACAACTGGACACCCCTCCCGCCACCCTGGCCCCCATCACACACACACCCTTCTATTTCAGTCCACTTGAGGATGTCATCAGCCCAAGAGAAATAGAGCAAAGGAAGAGAAGAGAAGAGAAGAGAAGAGAAGAGATGAAGCTGGAGCAGAGATAGAGAGAGAGTGACAGAAGAGAGAAATTTAGAACGAGAATGACAGGAAAAGAGAGCATGAGGGTGAATATAGGAAGAGAGGATGGAACAAAATATATTTAGAAGATAAAAGGCATAAATCTCAGTTCAATCTCAAAGTAAAATCTCAAAATTCATCATGAATTGATTAGTGCATAATTACGAATGGGCCTTCACAGAAATGGGTAGAGTTTTGCTTGAAATTAATGAACGGAAATAGGTTGATTTACTGTTTTGATTATTATCGATCTGTGGAGCAATGCTGTGTTCTGATTTCACATTTATATTGATATTAGTTGAATGATACCTTTTGCAATTTAAATAAGAGACACTTGCTATGTTCAACATTAGATTTATTAAGAAATATCATCAGGAGTTTGGTGTGTTCTTCCCCTGTCCGCGTGTTATTCCTCCAGGGGCTCGGGTTTCCTCCCGTGGTTGGTAGGTGGATTGGCTACTCAAAAGTGTCCATAGGTGTGCATGTGTTGCCTTGCAAAGGACTGGCGCCCCCTCCAGGGTGTGTTCCCACTTTGCACTCAGTGATTCCGTGTAGGCTCATGACCCACCATGACCCTGAACTGGATAAAGTGGTTACAGATAATGATTAAATTGATTAATATATTATCATACTTATTATATTTGTTATAGCTATTTAGTTACGTTAGCTAGTCAGCTAATTGTGTGCTATATTCATTATTACCAAGTAGCTCAGTTGAACACACAATATTGACCTACGAATACTTACATTTATTTATTTATTTGTTTATTTATTCAATTTTAACGCCAATTTTGATCATTGCTATTTTACCTGTTATCTAAGACTCTCTAAGTCACACAGTGGCAATAAACCTTAAATGTAAGGGCAAGCACAAGCTATTTTTGAGACAATAAACCCAACCCCTACTTCTTTCTCAACCTGCTGCTAAGTCAACACTGGACAGTTCAACACGTTTTGAGGAGAGCACTAAAGGCTGACTTCAGATGTAATGCTCGTGATGAGGGGAGTTGGAGGCCAGTTGTGCTCTCTTGTTCAACCTACTTTGCATGACTGAGGCACTACTTTGGTATAAACCAACAATCTCCCAATCATAGGGCCAGTGCTTAGGCCATTGCATTTTAAATTCTATCAATAGCATTTTATTCAATGTCTTTGTGGTTTACTGGAACATTGGGACACTATAATAAAAAAGGCCTGGTATAACAGCATGATGATTATTAACTAATAGTTAACATGAAAATAGCATTATATCTTATGCTTCTGCTGGTATTTAAAAATAAAATGGAGGATGTAAACAAGTATTATTCTATTTTCAAGCGACTTTGTTGTTTTCTAGAATATTTAGATACACAATAAGTCCAAAAATCACAAAACTTGTGACTTTAGCATGCTAATGATTAGCTTGTATGCTGTTATTATTAGCAAAGCAGACACTGCAGCTAGACTGTTTCACTAGAAAATACCCACCAACCAATTATAGTAAATAAATCATTTTGTGCACTGTAAATTGGCATTTATTTCACTTGCTGTTATTGCATCTGCGTTCTGTGCTAATAACTATGAATTAATTCAATATTTCAACCATTTGGACACTCCATAGAGAGCTTAGCTAATCAAAGGCATGCTGTAGTGACAGGCATTGTGTGAATTATTGATTTATTGAACGTCCCAATGTTCCAGAAAGCCATGGAAATGCTTGATAATACACTTAATCTGCTAGTCTATTTCATCTTATGCTTCTGATAATGTGCAGCATATAATGAAAATTAGTCCAATTCCAAATGACTGGAAAGTCTGCAGAGTTTTAGCTAATCATGCTGATCAGGTGAGCTGTAGAGACAAGCTAATACATGATTGTTAGCCTTGGCCCAGAGGGACCTTAGAAGAGTGGGAACACGACACAATCGATTCCACAGCGTTTAGCTTATGGATTTTTCTATTTCAAAATCTATATTGACAATAATCTCGTGTGTAAGCATACGTGCACTAGTTGAGAAACACAGTCAATGAGACAATGTTTTTGAGCTAACCAGCTTGTGCCTCATAAATAAGAATCAATAGTTCATTCTAATAATATCTAAGAAATAAAATCAGTGACCTCATTACTGAATGAAGTGAAATTTATTTGAATGCAGTACACTCAAGGTCCTGAGAAAATCTGTGAGGTTAACTACTCACTTAACTTCATTATCGTAGCATTGAGCTAATTGCTAAATGGTTGGCAAACAATATAAACGTTAGCCTATACATTTCCAACATTTAATTTATAAATGTATAATTGAATGAATGAATGTATGTACTTGTGACTGTCTTAACTACACTAGGATAAGGTTTAGACTAAAACAGCCTAAAAAATTTTGAGTCCAGGTTTCCTGAGCATTGGACTCAACAATGGGTGATTGCCAGATTCTTTAAGTTGTCTTCATTTTCAGGTTGCGTAGGAAGCCCCCATTTTCTCATTTAATAACACAAGCACATTATTGGCAAAGTGACATGATAGCTCTGGGCTGTTGGAGTTATCCTGCAGCACGTTGAACTGTTTGGGGAAGTCTGAAAACATGGAGTGGCTTCACAAATCTAGGAAGAAGTTTGTGCTTGCTTTCACACTTCTGGGTTGTTGGCCTTGTCTGTGATTGAAGGAGTACTAGCTACAGAGTGGAACTGGTGATGATTAATGTTCATGGAACTATTATAAAAATACAGCTGAATTTAGTCAGTTTAATATTATTTATGGCCTACAGGACAACATATAAATCTGAGGCATGAAATATATCAAATATGAACACATGTATCATGATGTACCGCTGAAATGCTAACTGCTAAAATAAGAATTTAACAAGAATTTACTAGCAATTTTAAAAAAGACAAAAACATGACCTGATTTTGTGGTCTTCATTTTGTATAGGAATCACAAAATAACTTCATCTTTAATGATAGAAATGCAGAACAAAGCTAAAAAATATACCTGTTACCCTCTACATGTTTCCAATCAGATAAAACATTATCCATCCATTCATTCATTCATTATCTGTAACCCTTATCCGGTTCAGGGCCACGGTGGGTCCAGAGCCTACCTGGAATCATTGGGCGCAAGGCAGGAATACACCCTGGAGGGGGCGCCAGTCCTTCACAGGGCAACACACACACTGACACACACACACCTACGGACACTTTTGAGTCGCCAATCCACCTACCAACATGTGTTTTTGGATTGCGGGAGGAAACCGGAGTACCCGGAGGAAACCCACGCTGATACAATGAGAACACATCAGCTCCTCACAGACAGTCACCCGGAGGAAACCCTACGCAGACACAGGGAGAACACACCACACTCCTCACAGACAGTAACCCGGAGCAGGAATCGAACCCACAGGTTCTAGGTCCCTGGAGCTGTGTGACTGTGACACTACCTGCTGCGACTGTGCCGCCCGACAAAACATTATATTGAATAAATATGATATCTTAGTTTCCACCTTGTTAACTTCCACTCAGTTGGAAACTTGAAGGTCAACACATCACATAGCAGCAGCGTGCTCAAGCTCATCTGTGAAGATTATTTGTTGAAAACTAGGGTACAACATAATTCCAACTATTATAACAGCACTGAGAAAATGAACAGGGAAAATAGCTGCATTTCTAGTTAAGTTTACCATATAAGGAACGTCCAAGTTGATTTGGGACACTGTCCTGTTCATTTTCTCTGTGTTCTAAAAATATCTGAAATTAGAGTTATGTTTTGCTCTAGTTTTTTAACAGTAAATCTGAAGAAGTGCGCCGCAGCACACTGCTGCAACGTGATTGGTGGACGTCAGTGAAAGAAGCTATATGATTGGCTGATTGAAATGTCAGCCCTTGGAGATGATCCACTCCTGTAATTACCAAAGACAGAGTTCTGCCAGACATATGGAGTTAATGGAGGTAGATTATGGAGTTAGTTTTGCAACAGACACAATGTTTAAAGCTAATTTTTTATAATAATTTGTAAAAAAAAAAAAATCTGACATCAGGTTTGCAAATCTGTAAGAACAGTTTTAACTCGAGGTTTATGAGTGTTAGTTTCATAGAAGGCCTGTTTATAGTGTTGATACTCCTGATTACAAACCGGAAAACACTTATTAACTAGTTCTGCTGGAAGAAATAAGAAGGGAAGACGAATTGCCTCATATTAACTTGAAATTATACATTTTTGAAGATGTGTTACTTTATTATAATCCCTACAGGGAAATGTCTAATGCCAACATGCATGAAATACATATTATAAATACAACCACTTCAGTATAAAACACACAGACCTGAACATTTACAACATAGACATAACTAGAAAAAACGGCACAATAAACATACCATAATATATATTGACGAAATTGAGGTGTTTTGCCTTCCAGACAATTCCGTTTGTAAGAAAACTCCATAGGGGGTGGTATTTAGTGTGTGTGTGTGTGTGAGAGGGAGAGAGAGAGAGAGAGAGAGAGAGAGAGAGAGGGAGGGAGGGGGTGAATTGGTGATGTGATGTGTGAGTTGTAGCGGGTTTTTGCTCTCGTTTCAATGTTGCGGGCGGCGTGGAGGCGTTGAGGAGGGAGCAACAAAAAAAATACAGACCCAACAAAACACGCAGGCGGACGGACGGCAAGAAATAGGCAAGTGATTTTTCACAAGAAAAGAAACAAACAACAAAGAATAATTAAAAAAAAAATAGCAAAAACCTGGAGCGAGCCCTGTCCTCATGCTCGCGCGCTTTATTTATTTATTTATCTCATGTATTTATTTATTTATTTATTTGTCTATCGATTGATTGCGTTTTAATTACTGGCGCGCGCGTGGGAGGGGCGAAGGAAGGCGGGCGCGAGCGCGTTATTATTAGATTGCCTTATCTTTGCGTAAATACGTTATGTTTTACTCTACGTGTACGTATTTAGTTTGTATCGATAAAGGAGGTTTTATGTAGCGAGTTTTCAAACCAAAAATTAATTTAAAAAAACAACAATAATGAGGCTTTTTGCGACTTTTGAATGTGCGCTCAACTCTGTAGCGTGTAAAGAATGAAAAAATATTTTGTAGAAAAACAAGCTATAGCTAAAGACCAAATACATTTAGGAAACCAAAAACAAATGCAGCAGAGGTCCAAATAACACAATACGCTTTTTGTTTGTTTGTTTTTATATGACAAGAGTCAGGGTGCGAGCTCTAATCTCTCTTTTATTAAAAATAAACACCAAATAACCAAAGAAAATAAGCAAAGCAGCTTGAATATTGACTAATTTACCTCAGAACAGCGGTTAAACCCTTTTAAAGTCTAATTTAAAAGGTTACTTTTGCAGGGATGTGCATTTCTCAGCATACCTGAGGCATAACATTGCAAAAAAAACAACATAACATTAAAAATACAGTCTGTCCGCCTGTGTGTCCATATTACATTACTTTAGCAAGTCAGAGCCACAGACTTATGCACACACTGTATTTAAACGCCAAATAAAAACACCAAACGATGCCAAAGTCGAACACGAGCGAGGAAAAGAAGCAGAGGCTCAGCTGCGAAGAGACGGAGAGAAAAAGAGCGTAGAGAGCCACACGCGCGGTCCACGAGAAAAATATCTGCAGCAAAAGAAAGAAGCGAAGGAGAAAAAGGAGAAGAGAAAGAAAATAACACGCGGGAAGCAGCGGACGGAGACGGAGGGATCATGTTCGTGCCGTTGCCGATGCCTTTCGTGCTGCCCGGTTCAGACCCGCGCGCGTGGCGCCTCAAGTCTCCGCTGGCTCTGCGTACCCACGCCGGTAAGACGACGCCACCACGAAAACACACACATACACACACACACACACATCCTTCAGAACGGGCTCAGGTCTCCCCTTTCCTGCCAACCTCACTTTGTCTCCTTTTATATCCAGGAAAATTCCAGAAAAAACCAAAACGTTTTTTTTCCTTCTTCATTTTGCGTTTCTACGTCTCCATTTTATGTCTTTGTTTTTATTATTATTTTGAATTGGAACCACGTTTTGAAACGTGTTGGAGTTCATTTTCCTCTTCTACAATGAAAAAGGACAAGCATTCCCTCTAAAAAATAACCCGGGAAAATGCCATTGTTTTATGTATTTCGTAGAATTAGTTACGTTTCTCAAAAACAAAGCAAACCCTGGGCAGTTTATCAGGGAAAAAAAAAACCCATCACCCATCAGCATTAGTTCCTCGTCCTTAACTCCCAAAGGCTCCCCTCCTTTTTCTTGTCCTTCTCCTCCTCTTCATTTTTCTCTCTTCTTCGTTTATCTCTCCTCCTCCTCCTTATTTTTTTCCACGTTTTTTTCTCTCTACTGTACTCCTCAGCGAGGCTCCGGCTCTGTGCGCCTTCTCCTCCGCACTGAGAGCCTCCTAACCGGCCAGGCTGAGAATATTCATCCCAGCTTATCGATCCCGGGCCCGGAGATCGATTCCGGGGGGCCGGCGGAGAGAGAGAACGAGAGAAAGAGAGGCAAAAAAAAAAGTGTGAGAAAGAAAAAGAGAGGGTGGAACAGGAGATGGTGCCTAGAGCTCTTAGATACATTCCAGAATATCTGATTTCTGTTTTAGTGTGTACTTCATTTTCCTGTGGTGGATATAGGCCGGTGGAACCAGTTGAAGGAGCTTGGCTTGGGTTTAATGTTGGGTTGTTGTGTGTGTTTTGGTGTTACGTAGTGAAGAGATGGAGTGAATAAAGAGGAAAAGAAGAGAGGAAGGGTGTATGGGGTGTCCTCTAAAGACTCCCTCACCTTTAGCCTAGGAAAGAAGCATGCAGGAAGGCCGCTGATCCAGAGTGTAAGAGTGTGCGTGGGGCATGATCCAATGAGGCCTGGGCCTCTCCAGCTGTACAGCCACGATAAATGGGCTCTTATGAGTCACATTACAGTAGAAAACCAAGGGGAAACGACTCTTTCGCCTGTTGTCATACAGTAGACCCACCTTTATGAGTTTATAGTGGGATCCTGAATAAAAGAACGAGGCAGTGTGTGATGAACACTGTGGATATGGAGCTCACAGATGTCATATTTCAAATTTGTGTTTACTTTAATTTGCTGGATCTGTCTTTTTAGAGGAGCCATTGCTGTAGGAATCAGTTGCAGTGGATTTGTTCAGGTGTTTTACAGTGTAGTACAGAGACTGTTGGTGGCCTGGTCCTTGTGTTGCAACTGTTGCTATTTAAATAGTACATTTTTGCTAATTGCGATATGTAAACAATTAATTGTTCATCACTAATTGGACTATAATAAGAAGCAGACTATTCTAACGGTTCATATACAGTAACTCAACCCTCCCAAACCTGAACAAATCCAGGCTTCTCAGGGAACTTTGGAGGAAAGACCATGCTACTATTGGAACAGATTACCTTTTTCACAAGGACGGCTTGGCTTTTGTAAATGTTTCTCTCTCAAACATGACTTATTCAGCATGGTCTCATAGTCAGTCTCAGTCTCTCTCTCTCTCTCTCTCTCTCTCTCTCTCTCTCTCTCTCTCTCTCTCTCTCTCTCTCTCTCACTCACTCACACCCTCTCCCTCCAGAGATTAGCACAGGAGAGAGCGAGAGAAGGAGGAGTTTTACGCTGCTCTTCACTGAAAAATGGCGAGTGTCAGAAGCAGATAAAAAAGAGGGCAGAAAAAAAGGGTTGCAGAACAGTGAGGGAAAAGTAGGGGTGGATGACAAGGTGAAAAACGAGCCGGCATGAGGAAAACCTGAGTCTGAGGTTGGAGCCAGAAGTGGGGATCTTGAGCCGGTCGGGCCTAGGAGCCTTGCTCATTAAAGATGCGCATGTATCATGCTGTAAAAAATTTTTTAGTTTTCAGTGCCATTGTTGAGAACTCTTATATTTCACCCTTAGATCTTTGATTTTGTTTTTCTCTTCACGCCCTAATACAGTAACTTTAATGTGAGTATGAGCCCGGTGAACCATGAGCAGTTCCAGCTACAGCAAAACAAATGTCTGGTCCCGTCAAACAATACCATTGCTTGCTCTGAATTGAGGGTGGGGCATGCACCCACTAGTCTCCTTCATTATATCTCCTTCAGTTTATCACTTTATCTGCCTCTCTGATGTGTTTGCACAGTTTATAGTTAAATCTGGTTGGCTCTCATTGCCTTCTAGCCCTCTTTAAAGTTCCTATTTACAGCTTTGGAGGTTGTAAACACGATGTGACAAAATGGATGCAATGAGAACAATAACTTTTTGGTTACTTGAATATAACTACTGTCTAAGAGTTTGGTGTTTGGTGTGCTGTCAATGAGCATGGGTTCAAATCATTGGGTAAGAGTTGCTAAAAATGTCATTTTTGCCTTGACACGCTAACCACTAACAAAATCAGTAGCTGTAAAACCATTACCTTGTTTACTACAATGCCAGCAACATAACATAAATATGTATGGTGTATTTTCAGCTATTTATTTTGTACACGTATGATTAACAACTTCAAACATACCTGTCCACCGCTGTGGGATTCCTTTCTTTCAATGATGCACACAAGCAAGTGTTAATAGCGCCCTCTTTTGGAGTATCATCATTGCTAAACAGGAGTGAGTGAGTGAGTGAGTGATTCAAATGATGATACATACCTAGATGATGCCATTCTATATATACTTTAAAGTCTCAAGCATGTTTTTGTTTGATAGATTTGAACTTTTACTAGCTTTTGCATGTACTGACTAACATTATTTGAAAATATTTGATGTTTGTATAATTTAACACCTTAGTTTCCCTATGCACTGTGTGATGACATTGAATTTCGTAATGGTCAATAGAAATGTTTGAGAATTAATTGGAATAAAATCTTTTCATGTTTATTTACATGAGCTGCCAGTTTGGATATGTGTTTTTTTTTTCAAAGTTTCTATCAAAATACCTGCAGTTTTCTGAATTATCTTACTTTTCAATCCACAATAACTGAGGTTTTCAACAAATTGTGGTGAAACCTATTCTTCTCTACAAATAAGGCCTACTTTTTTTTGACATTTCTAATGTTTTGACTGAAAGAGAGAGCATCAGACAAAACATTGGCGCATTTAAGTGTTTACGTGTGTGTGTGTGTGTGTGTGTGTGTGTGTGTGTGTATAAATGCAACAGGGGAATTCCAGGGTTAAGATGATTGTCAATGACAAAATATCAGCTTGAGTTTGTTAGTAGCATAATGGGAAATCAATAGACACTAGAAAGATGTCAATACTGCATGCTTCTACACTCACTCTTTCTGTCTCTCTCTCACTCTCCCACACAAACTCTATGAATTAACACATAAAGGAAACTATTCCAGATTATGGTACGGGGTGCATTGTGAGAATTGGAAATATTGTTTCCAGATACTTACTTGAAAAACAATAGTGGACAGATGTTTAGATTCAACCCATACTTCAAAGTGATATTTAGTCTGAATTTCTACATTTAATAAATGCTTGTATTCACATTACCCTGACTTGCTTTGTTGATTGTACAAGAGTAAGTCTATATCCATTCATGGCAGCACAGGGTTTCTTAATTCTAATGGTTTATTTACAAAAAATGGAAATAAAAGGGGGCCCACACTATAGCCCTGAGGTACCTCAGTTAGATTTAATTGAATGTCAGTAAGAAGATTTGCCTTTAGATAAGACTCTTCACTTTTTCATTATGAGTATTTCAGCTTCTCCACTATCAGTTTAGGGTCAGTTACTTTGAAAGCAGTTCTGATATCAAGTAAAACCCTGTATTTCTGTCCATGCCTTCTTCCAGTCTGTCGTGAACTGTTTAAAGCCGTGCCGTGCCGGCTGAATGGCCTTTCAGGTTAGAAGTGCAGGTTGGAAATAAGTAGTAAGTTTGTCTGCTGACAGCTAATTTTGTATTTAGTTGAAAACAGTTGCCTCCTTCAGCTTGATAAATACTGCTAACATCCTGATAGCTCTGCTCTCGAGAGCTGTGGGGGCAGTCTTGCGGATTTTTTTTAGACGAGAAAAGTTTTCTTTTTGGACTTTCTCCCAAATCTGGGGAACATATAATTTGTCAAACACAGATTAAAAGTTTGGCACATAGAGTAGATGATGAGAGAGCTGCCTAGTTGCACTTTTGTTTTGGAGTTCTCAGTCTAGTTCCATCACAAGATTTACACCACTGTTCAAAGAATGGAACGAGGGAAAGTTTCAGCTTCTGTTACAGTGACAAGGCAAAATTCAATTAATAGCTTTTGTCCTTTGGGCTCATGTCTTGAATTATTGCTGATATTTTGTCGCACCATTAACAAGACTCAGAAAATGAAGTGTTGCTGTTGGAGTATATATCTATGATGGTAAAATGTTTCACTCAGTGAGGAATGGTCTTAGATTGTGTTTAGGATCACTGTGTATTTCTATTAGGGATTGAGTATTTTAGCCATGTTTGCTAATCCTATGTGGGGGACCTGCTCGGTGGAGCATAAACTGGTTTATTCGGTGGCTACAAAGCAATTTGATTCCTCATCTCATGAGATTTACTGTGTAGAAATAATAATAAAAAAAGTAAACAATCACTTTCATAAATATTGTTTGTTAAATATCAGTAAACAATGTTAACACTAGACGCATTAAATGTCTTTGATTTAATTTCCTAAAATCTCTTTTCTATTTATGTTTTATGGGTAAGGTAAGACCTGAGGATGATGGGTAATGCAGTGTCCAGCAGGCCTTTTATCAACACAGGGCATCGCCCCCAAAAGTGCAGTATAACAGAAATGTACGAACATAGTGGCCAATTTAAACACTCTGTACAAACATAAAGATGATTTCTACCGGGCTTTGGGAGAAACTAAAACTAGCTCAATACATTTCCCCAAAAAACACTCAAATACAAACTCACACACATTTGAATTCTGTGTTTACCTCCATGTTTTGAAATACATCATGCAAAGGTGTAAAAAATAAATTGCTTACATTTCCTTTTATACATCAATTCATTAAAACACAGTCAACACTGCTTGGACTTTTGAGCAGAATCAAACATGTCTCTAGATCTGATACTGTCCAGTTACCGGGCCGTCAGATGGATGAACAGATGAGTAATGGCGATTTTGCTTGAGGTGATATTGTTGACAAGATGTATAGGTGATAGAAGGCCAGATTAACAGATTGGTGAATGGATTGCTTTTTCTTTTTTAATAAAAAATAAAACACAGATGGCACAGTCAGAGCAATATGAGGAAGATGAAGTGATACGTTGAAGGCATAATTAAGAAGACCCTCCATAAGGGTTCCTGCTCACCTCACAGAGCCATAAAGGGACCAGATCTTTTCTTTGCTGTAGCGAGAACTGGTTATTGTTCGCAAGCCTCACACTGTACTCTTGTAAAATTTCTCATTTCTCGTAAAATTAACCACATAAAGTGATGGGATAAATCACAATTATTTTTTTAACACACACACACACAGGGGTGTCAGACATGAAAAATAAATTCTAATTAATATTAATATTAGACCTCATCGTCCATTTTGCCAGCTCCACTTACCATGGTGTTGTGTTTGCTCTGCATACTTTGTTTACCAACTTTCACCCTATTCTTCAATGGTGAACACCCTCACAGGACCACCACAGAGTAGGTATTGAAGTATTATTGGGGTTGTGGGTCTTGTTAGTGTGTGTTGGGCTCCAACGTATGAATGGGAGACAACAGAAATGTTGTAATAATGTCTTAGGGAAATAATATATCATTTATTTTCATTTAAAAAATGACAATTTTCACATTTAGAAGTCATTTCTAGTTGTGCTTCTAACACAAAATAATGCTACTAAGTGATAGAACATTATTTGGTGTATTCTACGTTCTGTATTTGACTATGGTTAATGTATATAGATATAAGAATAAGAGGCTGAAACCAGCATGTTTCATTTGTCCTCTTTGTGTGTGTGTGTGTGTGTGTGTGCATTTAGATAATGGACTGTGTGTAATAAATATGGCCATTTGATTGGGTTCCTCTTTGCCCACTGCCCCCTAAATCAAGAAGGTTTCTCTTCATTTCACTTCAGCTGTTCAGATTATTAATGACCTGCGCCCTGGTCACTTCTAAGGCCCAGCGTCTGTCCTTCTTTGTGTCTTTCACCTTAATTATTAGATGAAAATGCGTTATCTTCAAGGTAAAGTCAAGGGTATTGATACATAGTTTGTCCCTCTTTGCTTCAGCACGCTTCAACACATGTGGGGTCTGGTGCCGGTGATGGACGATTCTGTTCGAGATCTCAAACACCAGTCTTAACTGGGCTCTGTCAGTCAGTTCCACTGGTCCGCAGCCTGAGGGGCTCCATACCCCTCGCCTGCACTTGGCTTTGAGCGTGTTGACCTTAGGCACACGTGCAGCTGCTCCAGAGCCGCCCAATTGAGGGGGTGAGGGGTACTAAATGAGTAGTTGACCTCTTCCCCCATTTTGAAAGCTCGTCTTGTCTTTTTTGTTCTCCTTCTCTTCCTCCTCCTCCTCCTCCTCCTCCTCGTCCCTCCTCTTTCATGTTCTTTTGTTCTGCACTGTTGTTTTTTACACACACACACACACACTCCTTCCCAGTTCATACCCACCCAGAAGACTTATACCAAACTTGTATACTGCAGACCTCTTGACGTGTGTGTGTCTGTGTGGAAGCAGAAATTTGGGGCAGATTTATATTGTACATACATTATAAAACCATATTACATAGAGAAGCTTTAAGAGGAGCCTCTTTAGAAAGCGCCTTCCCTCACTTCCAGTAATTGGCCACATGCTGCCTTGAGTGACAGAAATAATCATCAATCAAATTAAGGTGGAGGTGGGGGGCTGAAGAGATGGAGGGAAGCCTGAAAAGACTGTTACTGCTGCCTGATGTTAGAGGCTTCTGTGATTTATCTTTTACTGGATTGTTTCCCTCAGCTAATGGAGAGTTAGGAGTCTAGCCCCAGGATTTTGATATGGTGTAGTGTTCCTACCTGAGCTGGAAACTGAACTGGACCTCTGTTTGCCGTGTGGATGGCAGTAGCATTGCCCACTTCCCCATATACCACCCACTATTGTGATAACTCTGGGACGCAATGCTTGGTCGCAGTCGTTGAGAAGTGGGGACCCTTTAAATTCCACTGAAATATGTGACTCATCCGTGCAATAGAGTTAGTGCTAGTTTATTATCATCACGGTAGGTGACACTGTATATGACAAAGGAGGAGGTTTTTGTGTTCTTTCCTTATTTTGGTCCTTGTCTCCCGCTCTCAGAGTAGCCTGATGGAGGGATTTTAAAGAGATTTGTGTGTGTGTGTGTGTGTGTTCATTGGCCGTTAATGAGCTGTGCTTGTGTTCGTCTCCGCTGGCCTGTCATAGCCCTGACACTGCTTATAGCAAAATCAATACGGAGAGAGAGAGAGAGAGAGAGAATGATGGAGGGACGGAGGGAGGCAGGGAGGGTGGTAAGAAGGGTGGAATAAGGGAGGATGCAGGAGATAGTGGTCAGAGGCAAGGGCTTGGTGATATGGACAAAATGCTAGCAATGTGATTGTGAATGAAAAGCCAAACCCATACGACTACGAACACACTCGTTTACACAAAAATACACATACATACACTTGCACTCACACACTCAGGGTTTATCTTACACATACACACACACACACACACACACACACTCTCTCTCTCTCATTTGGACATGCTACAAAAAAAAAAAAAAATTATATATATACACACACACACACAAAACCATTCACACATATACTTTATCAAACACACACACCACACGGCTCAGTTTGCTCTCGATGTGTCACTTCCCTCTGGAGCGAGGGAGGAAGAGGGGGGATAAGGGGATAGAGGGAAAGTGAGAAAGGTTCGGGGGGGTGAGAGAGGGGGACAGATAGCAGCATTAAAATTCATGACTTTTTTACTCTCTCAGCCAAAAATCAATAGTGTTTACTATGAATGAGCAGAACGACGGACAACAGAGAGAGAGAGAGAGAGAGAGAGAGATGGAGGGAGGGAGGGAGGGTGACTTCATTACCGCAGGCACAGACACCAGGGGCCAAGGTTAAAGAGAGGGAGCGAGAGAGATGTGGGTCTACCATTTATACACTGTGTCACTCTGCTCCCATTGACTCAAAGCCTTTAAAGAGTTAAATGCTCCAGACGGGTGACATTATTCAAATACAAAGATTGTCAAATTGATTGTTGCTTAGTCAGATATTCAGACAGGGATCGTGAAGTGTGTGAAAATGAATGAACTTGGTGATGTTACACGCTATAGAGCCGAGCGTCTTTCAGGTCCACGTGAGCTCTGCTTTAGTAAAACGCAGTCGGGGTTGTTGTCTATCACTGTATAAAAGAGCCCTAAACAGACGTAAGCCTGCACATCCTCTACCAAGTCACACAGGACTTCTGTGAGAAACAACGTGTGCAATAATGACTTCCAATTGCGTGAATACAGTGGTTTCATCGCATTTAGAATCCGCATTTTTATCCAAAAGGTTTTAGGCTAACAGTGCTCTCTCTGGAGGACATCAGGACATCTGGCTACGGTGGGCTTAAGATGGCCAGCGACTCTAATGACCTTTAGAAATCTCTCTCTCTCTCTTCCTCTCTCTCGCTCTCTCACTCACACACTCTCTTTTCTCTCCTTGTTTTGTAAAGCAGCGTGTCTTCTTCCATATGGCCGTACACTGTTTGATATTCAGACATGCTCATGAATGATGGAACAGGAGATGCTTGTCTTAGAGCCAGGTGGATGTGGGATGGGGCAAAATCTATGGGATTTCAAGCTGCATCTGTCTATAGAATCGCCTCCTCTCTACCATTAGGTGCTTTTGTAATTAAAGGGCCGCAGTTTTACAGTTTATTTTTTTTATATTAAAGGCTCCGTATTGAAAAGTTTCAAGCAGAATTCCGAGTCGACCGTTCACCTCCGGTTCCAGCTGCAAATAAAAAACCAGCCCTATTTGAATTCATCTTGGTCGTGACATCAGATTCTCATAGGATAAAGCCCTCCAGCTTTGGGCTGTGGAGCAGTGGAGCTGCTTACTTTGAACGGTGCTCCGTCCAATTCCGTTGGGATCAGTTGGCAACAGCAGCACCCCACCTAAATCACTAAAGCTGATGTGGCTGAATGGCATCAAATCCTTACAGGCATTTTGCGAAATGTAGTGTATAGCTTTCGCAAAGTAGAATCCGCTACTGCGTGACAAACTCCATATTGATACCCTTCATTTCAGAAGAAATCTCGGATGAGCAGGGATCCAAACTCCTTTGAGAAGGATATATTTGGCTGTAAAATTGGCCAAAAAAACCACACCCACTTGCAGTGGTAAGTGCATCATTAAATAAATAAATCAGCAGAAAATAAAATGTGAAAAATGATAATAAAAAGGCAGTTTATGTTTGAGGAGCAAGAGTCAGTGGTAGAAGAAGGTACAGACAAAAAGAACACAGTCAGTAGTGACTCAGTATTGTCCACCTCTACTGTACAACACACACACACACACACACACACTACCTCATATCTCTTTAATAATGGAATATTACCTTCCAGCTTGTTGCAGTCTAGCTCTGGGTTCTCCAGAACACAGAACCCATATTTATGACACTTTTATTCAGTATCACATGCCTCATAATAATTCTAGATAAAAGATAACGTTACACATATATTTGATTATTAATTCCACTGAAGAAATCATAGTAGTTTTTTTAAAACTGCCCTTTCAACCTTTAAAAAAAAAACCCTTTTTCTGCCCTCTCTAAATACAGGTAATTGACTGCTTCCCCTCATTACCTCTCTCTCTCCCTCTCTCTCTCTCTCTGGCCTCTTGCTCATTCCCTTTTATTCTTTCTCTCCCCCAGCCACCTATCTCACTCCCTCTCCCAGTCGTCTGTTCCCTTAGCGACCGTTTCCAAGGCGCCCATTCTCAAGGGCTGTGGGAGGGAACCTGTGATGTCACGCATGCATAACGGCACACCTGAAATCTTCCCCTCCCTCAGCCGGCTTAAACCCCCCCCCCCCCACCTCCCAAAGTACTGCACTTTCAGGACTGTATTAAGCTGTAATTTTGCCGAGGTGTTGAAACTTGTAGTTTGACTATGTACATGTCCATCAGCGCCTAGCCTTGGTAGTTTATTATCAATGGGATTAACCCACTTTCCTTAAACGGTGCCATTCACGCACTGCCCACTTTTCTGATTTTCGGAGTGAAACCACAGCAAAGTTGTTGGCTTTTTATTAGCGCAGCCTCTAGTTGTATATTGAAAGGTTTCCGATTCCTAAGAGGTTTTGAGCTATAATTTAATAAAATAATATTTTAAAATATGTTCATCATTGTAGAAATATTAACTAAATTCCGTAAATACTTCCTTCATTCTTGAATTATTGCCTTCATTCCCTAAATACAGACTTAGTTCTTAAAATCGATGTGTTATTTTTTAACGGTGTCCCTGAAATACCGTCCTAGGTGGAGAGACAGCCGCAGGAACAAAGGTATTAGAGCCGTAATGACCATTTGTCACCAGTGCCGCTGGTGTTTTAGGCTCAAATTCTTTGTTAATTCTGTATTTATTCATGGAAGGTCTGTGTGCTTGATGTTACTGCGGTTCTAATGAAGTGAAGCGGAGCTACAGCAGAGAGAGGATGAAAGAGGAATACAGACATAAGCAGCAGTAAAAGACGAACCTTATTATCTTTGTAGCTTTGTTTTCTGAGAGAGATGCTAGAGGAAAATAGGGTAGGGGTTAATCAAAGGATCAGTGATGTGCGTTGTGATAAGAAGGCATGGGAAAACAGGCTGCCGTGTTGTTTTCATGCGTAACGTGCAGTGTTTGTAGGGTGTTATAATGCCTTATGTCTTTAACCTGAGTGTGGATGCTCTGTAAAGCAGCTCTTTGATAATTCACACCCTGTCCTTGGTGTATCTGTACATCTGATTGATATTTAACAGGTAATTTATCAGCTTGAACATGTGTGTGTGTGTGTGTGTGTGTGTGTGTGTGAGAGAGAGAGAGAGAGCTTTCACCATTTGACCCTGACTTGTATATTTGACTTAAAATAAGTGCCTTTTAGAGTTAACCACATAATGTCAATATGCTACAAACACAATATTAATATCATATAGTATTTAACACAAGTTTGGACCCTTCTAATGACAGCTTTTAAGCTATCACATCCCATACTGAGTACACACTAAACTCAATGACGGTGCCTGTGTCCGAATTAGCTGTTTATTCATGTTTTAAAGTCACTATTGAATGCCATTTATTCTCTAAGTGTCTAAATAATTAAATTTGAGCATGATTCTGAGGGCACTACCATCTCATACAATTCACTCGTGATTTACTGTAAATATCAAAATGAAGTAAATAGTGCCTCACTAAATAGCACAATACTAATGAGGGATTAGGGAGCCATTTGATCACAGCCAGTGTTTTATTTAAGAATATTGTGAAAAAAATAAAACTAATAAATTAATAAAACTATCCCCCTCCAGAAGTTGATTAAAACCAAAAATATTTTTTTTGTTTTCTAAATGATATATTTAGCAGTTATTTCCAAGAAAAAAAAACCAAAATGTCGTAAAAGTGGCTTATATGTGTCCCTACAACTATGAAAATGCATTTTGTCCTTGCTTCTCACCCCTCTGCAACCTGCCTACAGCTTAAGAGCACCACCCCGTGAGTTGACAGGATTGGTTCCTTAGGTTTGTGATGTAAGAAACTCTCACAGTCTGAATTCATGTTTTTTTTTTGAGACTGTCTTTGGAAATTGGGTGAAAAATCACATCTCAAAATGGTTCTGAAAGCAGCGCTGCCATGGAGGAAGAATGAATGTAATTGGTTAGCAGCCAAAATGCATGCATGAACGTGATTGGTTAACATGCCCAATATTTGTTAACCAGTCACGTTCATCCCTGCCATTTGGCTGCTAACCAGTTACATTTGCTCTTCCTCAAATGCAGCACTGCTTTCAGAACCATTTTGAGTAGTGATTTTACAGATGTGTGTCTTTGGTGCACTGTAGTTTATATCCTCCTTAGCTCCATGAAACCACCAGTGGTTTCAGACTAGTAATTGTCACATCCTCTGCTTCATAACATTTTTATTTTTTAAGATATATGCATGATTGAGGTGTCATATGAAAGCTAGAACTGCGATCTTTCATTTGAAGTGTAATGTATGTAAATATAAAGACAGATAATGAGAAATCTGCCTCAAGCAAACCATGTGCAATCCTTATTTTTTAAAAAAATATATTGTATGAAGTTTTTATTTTATGTTTTATAATAGAAAATGCACATCTATCATGCAATACCATTTAACGGCCAGAAGAGGCACCCTAACCATTAATTTAACGCCTTATTCAAGGTGATGGAGCACTGTTTAACACCATTTTTGACACTTTGGATATTTATTACCACGGTTTTTCAAAAAGGACTAATATATACATTCCTAATGAGTCCATTTTGGCTTGTTAGAACCTAATAATGCCCAAAATGGCTTTTCACAGCCCAAACATAAACCAGGAAGTGTGTATCTGAAGTAATTTATGAAACAAAAAATTTTTTATGAAAAAACAAATTTCGATTCCCAACAAAATACTATGAAATACCACATGTGATCCTCGATTTAGACTTGAATAAATATCAAAATAACTATATTGGGAACACTCACAACATTTTCTGGTAAAATTCTATAAATATAAATTAAATCAACATGTGGATCACTGTTGAAAAAAGGGTGGAAAAAAAACCCCAAAAATCTGTGAGCGTCTACATTTTTTGGGATTTAGGAGTTAATTGGAAGCATATGTAAATTATATTAGGATCAAAAAACATATTTTTCTACTTTAAAGTGTCCTTTTACAAAAAAAAACCAACTATTTTAATTTATTCCAAGTATTTAGAAAGTAATAGTCATTCAAATTTGGAAATTAGATATTTTTGGGAAATTCAGAAAAATAACTAGTGCCAAAAGGTTAAAAATAGGAATTGCGAGTGATAGAGTGACCACACGGACATGCTAACAGTGTAAAAAACTGGACTTTGCCTGTAGGGTTAGCCGACTTGTGCTTATGCTGTCAGAAATGTCTGCATACGTCTGTAGTCTGAGGGTAAAGGAGAAGGGCTGATCGTACATTAGATTTTTGGCCAAACTCTCACTTCAACACTCTTTCTTTCAGCCACCCACCACTAGACTACAACTGCTGCAAATGCATTACAGCTTAGATCATATCTGAGTATACAGTATATTCCTATATGTGGTTTGAGATTAGATTTTCTGGCTGTATTATGTGTCACAAACCTCAAGCCCTGATTTCTCACTGACCATATTGCTTGGACGTCTAGCTGCAGTGGAATCAGAGCATGTCAGTCGTTTTCTTCCAGCAAATCAAATCCCAGCAGAAATGAAATGAGATGAGGGACTGTAGTCTCACTTAAACTTTCAAATGCCTCGTATCTACACTCTGTAGGATTCAAATGGGGGCAGCCTTGGCCTAATGATTACAGAAGCAGATTGGGACCAGAATGTGACCCCCAAAACTGGCAGGAAATTGGGCCGGGGGAGTGAAGGAACAGCGCTACCTCCTCCCTCAAACATCCATGGCTGAGGGGCCCACGAGCAAGGCACCTAACCCAGAACTCCAGGTGTGAGTGTGTGCCCACTAGTGTGTGTGTGTGTGTGTTTTCAATCCCAAGGAGATGTTAAATATGGAGAACAATTTAGTTGTACATTGCACAATATACAATATTTATCACATTTATCACATTTGTATCATGTTTATGGGAAATCCAAATAAAAATAACTACATTTATAGTCCTTTCTCCTTCCCTCGTCATCTCAGACCAGCCTCAGTGTGTCAGGGCGCTGGAAACAACATTCTGAAAGGACCTGGATTTGCCACCCCTGACACCTGACCGCACTAACGCTCTAAATGAATGCAGTAGAGGAATAAAATTAAAGTAGGTCAAATATTACAATTAATAAATCAGTTAAATTAAATTCAAATTAGAATAAAAGACTAATATGAAATAATAATACAAATGAATTAATAATATAAAACAAACTATATTTTACTTTGATTACATGATTACAACTGCCTCCAGGAACAGTTTTTTTTTTCTATTATTGACTTAACCAGTATAAGGGACTTTCTAAAAGATTGTAGTTTCTTGACAAAGCTTTGTTTTTTGAAATCTTGAAAACAGTTAGTGTTTACATCTTTGAAAACTACAAACGATTTGATTTCCTCTTCTTTAGTGTCTCATAGAACATTTTTGAAAAAAAATTGATGACGTTCCCTTTAAAATCCCTGGTGTTGTGCTCTTTACTCCATGTTTGGTCAGTGGAGAATCAGGAATTATTATTATTTCACTCTTGCATGTGTGAGGGTCACGGTTACTAGGCAACGAGCATCTCGGTGTGTAGATATGTGTTCTACTCCTCAGGGGAGCGGAAGAGCAGCATGTGTGTTTTTTTCTGTGTGTGTGTGTGGAAAGGGGTCAAGTTGGCGTGAGAGGGGGATTAATGTTTGGGGGACGGAGGGTCTTCAGGCTGTGTGAAACAGGCCTCATGTTGTTTCTCCTCTTTTGAAGCTTTTGTCTCGCAGATTCACTCCCTTTTTCTGAGGACGAGTGGAGAATGTCCTGCAGCATGCCCCCAGTGTGTGTTCACACACACACTCACACACACATACACACACTTCTGTGTCATCCATTTTTGTCTCTCAGGTTTCTCTTTTTCCATGTCTAGGAATTTGTAACTTTGCCTAAGGATGATCCTCAGAGTTCATCTTGGCCCCATTTCAATGCTTTAATTAACACATACTTGCAAGGTTAGCTGTGCGTGCTATTAGATTAGCCATACAAACTGGGAAATGTCTTCACTCTGTGGCCATCTGTACCCGTACAAAACCAAGGTAATATGTCTTTAAATAGGGAAAGGCCTATAACATATAACATATATATAAAAGAAAAAATATGTAGTACCAAACCATTAGCAGTTGTTAAGGGGAAATGGTGAGCTAACCATACACTAAGAGACGTTGATAGATCGTGTTTTATTTCAATATCAGCCCCAAATGAACATAATGAAGTCCAAATAAAAGTGGTTTTCAGACATTAAATGCAGTGCTTTGTAATGATTTTTGGTTATTTACAGTATCCACATCACTATTTGCCACAGTTGAGTTCATCAGAACGTCAAAACAAGAAAAAGAGTTATAACAGCTCTCTCAGCCACCTCACACCAAACGACTGAGATGATGGGAGAGCGCTGCAACTCCAGCAAGACTCACATGATTTTATTCCGACTCTGGAAATGTGTCTGCAACAGTAAAATTGCTTGAAAAGTCATTTGTAAGCTGACAAGTTTGCCTGCTTTCGCTAACACTCCAAAAGTATTCACATATACTGTATATATCTACAGCATTCCTAATATTAGCGACCTAGCTTTGCTATCGCAACAAGTTTGCCTGCTTTCGCTAACACTCCAAAAGTATTCATCTATATATATATATATATATATATATATATATATATGTGTGTGTGTGTGTGTGTATCTACAGCATACATTTTTTTATTCGTTTTCCTGAAACATAGGTTATTCCTAATATTAGCGACCTAGCTTAGCTATCGCAACAAATTGTGGCCTCCTTTCTTATTTAATTCTTTACTTCGTTTTCCCCTCTTTTTGTCTGTTCAGGTCTGTTCCTCTTTCTGTTGAACAACCCTCTCTCTCTTTCTCTCACTCTCTCTCTCTCTCTTTAGCACTCAAACTCTCTCTATCCCACCCTCTCTCTCTATTGATCCACTCATAGTTTGTTCAGTTCTTCACTGTGCTGCCTCACTTTAATCAATACAGATAATTGTCTGCCCCCCCCACCAGTTTCCTCTCTCTATCTCTCTCTCTCTCTCTCTCTCTCTCTCTCTCTCTCTCTCTCTCTCTTACTCTGTGTGTTTTTATCAATGAACTCTTGCCCCCCCCAAAGTCTGGATTCCCTCAGTTTTAATGACAGAGGATGTCTTTCTCTCTCTCTCTCTCTCTCTCTCTCTCTCTCTCTCTCCATCGATTGGCGTGGGAGCGATCGACTCACACGTGTAAACACTGTTCACGCTCTTGTTGCGGTTTAGCTGTTCGACCTGCTCCCACGCTGCCATTGCTGTAGAGGCCGCTGCTCTGGTCTCCGGGCCAAGACATTTACTACTTCCTGCTTTTGGCACTTAACACAGACCTCCCCTTTACAGTCACATGACCTTCACGGTCATCCCACTAATAACCACCAGTTAACATCCATTATACACCATTTTGTCTTGAAGGCACACGGTCTCATAACTTCATGATCTCACCAAGTACATTACTTACGTGATTCAAACCAAATGGAAGCTCAGGAATATAGATCAGTGACCTTCAGGTATCACAGGTAATTGGATTCGTGTCCACAGGGCAATGACTTAAAAATGTATTAAACACTGGATATTTTATGACGCAGCCAATCTTTACTGCCATTGTGTGCCTTTTTTATTTTTCTGAACTCATTATTATACTCTGCATATGTACATTATTGCCCTATCAAAAAATACAAATACATTTCTTTTCTCTGGGAATGTAAAAAAAATTAAATATACAATTTAATAAACATACCCCAGTTTATATATCGTCCCTCTATAAATAAAAAAATGCATCTCAAAATAGTAGGAGACACTGTCATATCCTGATAGCTCCCTCATCAATTACCATCAATACCCAACTGTGACTTTGAAAAACAGGCAGGCACTCAATCACTTTAACTGTTTATATTGGTACTGGTACTGGTACTTAATCTCCTCATCAGTACCTAGCTGTGACTCTTTAATAGAACCGTACTCATACACTTTATTCATTTGTTATACCATTATATTGCACTATTGTTTACATTGCCTTGTACATCCAGTATCCTACCTCCCAATTAGGTTATTGTCTTTAGTCAGTGTCCCATTGTCTCGTGTACGTCTATCAGTCCTGCACTTGTCTTCTGTTTGTTCACTTTCATTCATTCATTCATTCATTCATTCATTCATTATCTGTAACCCTTATCCAGTTCAGGGTCGTGGTGGGTCCAGAGCCTACCTGGAATCATTGGGTGCAAGGCGGGAATACACCCTGGAGGGGGCACCACTCCTTGACAGGGCAACACACACACACATTCACCCACACAGACACGGGGAGAACACACCACACTCCTCACAGACAGTCACCCGGAGGAAACCCACGCAGACACAGAGAGAACACACCACACTCCTCACAGACAGTCACCTGGAGGAAACCCACGCAGACACAGGGAGAACACACCAACTCCTTGTTCACTTTCATATGTTTATAAACTTAGTTTAGTTGAACTTAGTCCATTTTGTTAATGTTAACTGCAACTTGGAGAGGAGAGTAGTGTAATTTCAATTCTTTGTATGTCCTGTACATATGCAGAATTGACAATAAAATACTACTTGACTTGACAAGGAGGAGAATACTTTCTTAACATTCAGTTGACCATCATGAAATGTTCAAACAATGTGAAGGAGAGCAGCTGTGTTCAGTTCATGTGGTAAACTAAACATTTCTTTAATGTGATGTTATGAATGTAACATGCTAACTGAGCTGCAAAATAGACTGTTTTCTGACTCTACATCTGCTTATTCAATCTACAGTATTTTAGCTCTGCTCATTATCAGTGATGTTAAATGGAGTACGTCAGCTCGGGCCGCTTCGGAACAAGGCAGAGTCACAGCAGGGCTTTTACGTACCAGTACTATAACAACAACAGCCTGTTTTACGTAGTTAATGTCTTGTGCCGGACAAAGCACAAGAAAAATGTAGGATACGAGCCCTCTAAAGTACATGTATCGTACACTCTTAGATCTTAAATACCTTGGTGTATGTTGTTGTTGGTGTTTTTAGTGGGGGGTTGGGGAAGGTTTAGTGTTTGTCCAGAAGCTGGAGCTTAAAAATCAGTGATTCCTTCTAGAAGGGAATTATGGATGATCAGTTTGACTCCAGGGTGAGACCGCAGAGGAGCGTCCCACTGGGATATTTAACACACGACAGACACCCACACAAACTCAAAGGCTTAGTTCCTTTCCCCCCTCATGTCCAACAATTCATTACATGCTTTCTTAGTGTGTGTGTGTGTGTGTGGTGGGGTGTTTTCATGCACCTGTGTAGTTGTGTTGTGTCTCTGTCCCTATGTTTTGACTCAACAATCTTTTGTTCCTCATAAAAGGGCCTAGTGCAAATACAATATTTCAAATATTGAAACTGAGAATGTTTAATGTTCTTTGTAAAATATATGACCATTTTAAAAACCAACGGTCTTTTAAACCTTATTCCTTGAATTAGTAAGAAATAAAATGTTTTCTGACGATCAATAAACACAAGTTAGGAACTCAAATTCCACTGTATTTATTTGTTTGACACTTTCATAGAGCTGGTGCTTAGCCTTTAAGATGGAGTGAGATGAAGTGGAAAAATGTCATGTGGCAATTCTATATCAAGCAAAAATGAGAAAAAACATTTTACCCATAAAACCACAGTGACTGGTCTCCTCAGTTCCCACATGTTTACTAAGAAACAGTGGTAAACATCTTATTATTTTCATTTACAAATATGGTTTAAATTATTTGCAAATAAAAAAAATACAGTTTACCACAGTGAACTGATCCAGCTCAAAGACACTTAAACATGGTACAGACTAATTTATTAACACACATTTGATAAACGCAGTCTCACAGCTCTGTGGCCAGGTTTAGACTCCACTACACAGTTGAGCATGCACGGGTGTGCTTTGTAAAGTGGAACAGGAAACACAAACTCATGTGATTCTCAGTGAAGTATACTTGAAAGTTCAACAGTTTTAATGTGTAAATATATTATATATATATATATATATTAAAAGCAAATTCAGCATTTTCCTAGAGAGAGAGAGAGAGCAAGAAAGGGAGGTAAATGGTTCTGTGGTCGTTGTGAAAGTTTCTCTGATGGGCGAGTGTGCGTTTCCCCCTTGCTCTGGGCCCCGATCGATACCAACTCTCAGCAATAAAGCTTTCCTCTGTCATCTCCACAGAATACAAAGCAGAGAGAGAGAGAGAGAGAGAGAGAGAGAGAGAGAGGTGAAAAGCTGTT
>NC_089809.1:7003547-7068547 GCF_029633855.1 Hoplias malabaricus
CTGTCTCATGTAAGGTACTGTAAAGTACAAGTTTTTGTCTGGAATTATTTTTCGTAGATAAAATTATATAAAAAAGGCCAATCAATATATTTCAAGTTTAATGTTGGTTTAGATGTAGGCCAAGCCGTTTTTAGCTTTGACACAGGCACAAGTGTGTGTTTGTGTGGTCCAGAGTGATACCATGCTGTGGAAACCAAAACTATTTACACACACACATTGCGGGGCTTGTCTCCTTACAGTAAATCAATACATTTTAAGGTAAATAGACGTGTGTTCATTCATGTTTAATAGTTATGGTAAAGATAAATCTACAGAAAAAGAAAGTAAGTAAGTCCGTGTAACGTCCCCAAATTGCCTACAAACATTGTCTTTGTGACGGAAGGAGACGGAAACCTGCCACAGTTTAAAACGCCTGGTTATACAACGCTGCCCCCATCTGGTCACTATACAACACTGCAACAATTATATACCCGTTAGTTCCAGTCTGAGTTTATTAAAATAATAAAATAAAATTACATAAGAGTAAGTAAAAGTATAATATGAAAAAGAAAGAAATATAGAGAGAGGCAGAAAGATATTCTGGTACGTGTCTGATGTTTTGCTAGTCAGCCATGCTAGCAAACAGCGGTACTCTAGCAACAGCTACACCTTATTAAAGAAAACGCTACTCTACACCAATACGAGTCAATAGACAAGAATCCTATTATTCAGTTAAATTAAAGCAACAAGATTTTATTCCATAATTCATTTGAATCATTTCCCCCCATTATTATTCTAATCATTAATCCGGTTTAACACAATAATAAACGGTAGCGTCAGTTCAAAATTATTATTTCATGCTACATTTTTCTATGAACTTTTTGCTCCACAGAATGTGCCCCCAACCTGTTTAAAGTGGACTTAAAATAGAGTACAGACATTTATGTAAGTGTTAGGAGTTAGAAAGTAACATAATTTAAGGTGGAATTAAATCATTGTTTGTGAAGCTTGGGTGCCAAAATGTAACTGCTGCACCATTTAAGGTGGACCAGACAATATTTTTAAGTTGCTTAGCTGCCAGAATGTATTTTCCACAATTATTTTTTTTTCCTTTCCAGTTGTATTACGAAGCTTTTGTGCCTGAATTAACTACTGAATTATTTAAGGCGGAACAAGCAGTTGTATTTAGAATTTTATGTGCCAAGATAGATTCTCTGATTTTATTTTTTTTAATGATCATATTTTGTCTGTTTTAGTTGTTTGACCTGAATTTCATTACCATAGGTCAGTGTTGTTCTCTTCTGATCGGAGTAGGTATGTCAGAGCTCAGAGAGAGAGAGAGAGAGAGAGAGAGAGAGAGAGAAAGAGTTAAGGTGGAAAGACGAAGTCATCCACGTGAAAATGATGTACAGTGTAGATAGTGAGTGTGTGACCACACACTTTCCAGCAGCCCCAGCACTTTCCAGTGGCAACAAGCTCTCCCCCTCTTTCACCACTCTACATCATACTCCATCTCTCTATTTATCCTTTCATCTCACTCGTCAGCAGGCATCCCACTCTCTCTCTCTCTCTCTCTCTCTCTCTCTCTCTCTCTCTCTCACTCACACACACTTTCTCTCTCTTACCCTCTTATTTACCCCACTCTTTCTCTGCTGCCCACCCTTCTGTACTTGTTTACTTCCTCCTTCATCTAGCGCACTCTCTTTCACTGTTACACCCCGTCCCACTTGACTTCCATATCTAAGGCACCGCCCCCTGAGTGCTTCCTCCAACAATACAAAAATAATAACACTAAAAAAATAAAATTTATATATATGCAGTTTTTATTTATGTTCTTTATGTCATATTGGTTTTAATGCTTTACATTCTAAAGTCCACCGAAAGGTCATACTATTAATTTCATGGTATGTTTATAGCTCAGATTAGTTTATAGTAGTTACTGAAACATTCACAGCCTCAGTAAATAATCCATAGTAATCACTGAACTATAGCTGTTACTAAACCAATCAATAGTAATTACAAAACACTTCCCAGGAGTTTCTGAATCATTCCTAGTAGTTATTTAACAATTAATTGTAGCTGAAAATCACTGGGTGCAAGCACCAATCCATGACAGGACATCACACACTAAACCCAGTCTTTCACACACTCCAACCTTCTACATGTAGACACTTCTACATGGCCAGTCCACGGAGCAATGCTTGTGTTTGGACTGTGAGAGGAAACTGGCCAACCCGGAAGAAACCCACGCAGACACAGGGAGAACACACCACACTCCTCACAGACAGTCACCCGGAAGAAACCCACGCAGACACAGGGAGAACACACCACACTCCTCAGACAGTCACCCGGAGGAAACCCACGCAGACACAGGGAGAACACAACACACTCCTCACAGACAGTCACCCGGAGGAAACCCACAGACACAGGGAGAACACACCACACTCCTCACAGACAGTCACCCGGAGGAAACCCACGCAGACACAGGGAGAACACACCACACTCCTCACAGAATCGTGGAGCTGTGTGACAGAGACAACACCCAGTGCTGCCTCAGAAACAGTAATGAATTGTATGTAATGAACAATCTTAAACAGATCCAGAATAATTCATAGCTGCCAACTTACTGAGTGGAGTATGATAACCATTACTAGTGATTACTCTGTAATTGATGATAAATGTTAAGGGTCTTCTACCAAATGTAGATTTTAGATTTCAGAATGACTGCACTAAAAGACGTTTGCCTGCTAAAAAAGTAGTTTGTCTTTAGCTTTTTTTTTGACCTCACACCATGTTCCTAGTGTGAGGGCTTAACTTAAACATAAGTGATCAAATCCATCATCTTCTACGTAGCAAATGAAAACAAACAAGAGTAAATCTGCTGTAATCTGCAGTGTGTACGCAGTGTGTGAAGGGAAATGTTGAGCTGGTGTTAGTGGGGGAGGAAGTGGGCGTTGCTGGGGGTGGAGGTGTAGGAAGGGGAGGAGAGAAGGCGGAGGAGAGGACTGATTTCTTCTGTCTTTTTTTTCCTCCCCCCCATCAACCACCCTCAACCAACACCGCAAAGTTATCAGTTTGTTCCTTCTTATTAGCAGAGAGAGAGAGAGAGAGAGAGAAGAGAGAGAGAGAGAGAGCACATGTGGGTAAATGTGTGAAAGGAAGAGATAAAGAGAGAGAGAAAAACAGAGCAGCTGAAAGAGAGAACAGGGCGCCCATCATTTATCAGCATGACAAAGACGGCTCCCATAGCAGCTATGGATTTCTCTCACCTGTGGTTGCCAGGTATGTGTATTTATGGCCGGGTTGCCAGATTGTTGTTCTTTTGTAGGGTGGGGTAATGCTAATGAAGCTCTTGACGGAACAAGGTGCTCAATGAGGTCATTAAACTTTAGCTAGAGCACACTGGACAGGTCATGTATAATAATGGCTGAAAGGGCATCACTGCAGTGATCACTCACATGTCCTCTTTATTGTTATATACCGAATAATGACCGAAAGGCATCACAATGATGTGTCCAATGTCCAGTGTAAAACAGCTTGACTTTAATGGACCTTACCTCAACTGAACAGAATTGTAACTGAGGAGTGAAAAAGGAATCTACATCTTTTATTTCAGCCCTTACGTTTTCAGCATTGCAAAATGTCGCTTTTTAAAATGTAATTACCTGAGCCTTTAAGATGAATCCATAACTGTTTTATTGATAATGATCCCAGAGGTTTTAAGCCAAGTTTGGAAAAGACTTACATACCATTACTGTCAATAATAATACTGATAAAGTGCATCTCCAACATATAACTTTACAGTAAAAACAGCATTACATTTTGATATAAGGCAATGTAATCACAACACTTATTTTATTCATATCATTTAGTCAAAAATTCAATATTTTATAACAGTAATTACATGTACACTACTGTGGGATAAAATATTAGATGCCTACGGAAATTGTTTAAAGCAGAGGGTACACTGGTGCCTCAAAAACGCCTTTTAACAGCAGAATTCATGTAGAAATATTTTCATATTTGCAAATTTTGTCTAAGCTACTTATGTATTTTCCAGTGTTTTGTTTTGGTTTTGGTTCAGTTTGCATTGATTTGCTAAACCACCAGCGTTTTAACCAGATTACTTAAGCGCAAAGTGGAGGTTTGTCAACTGTCCAATTGTTTAGTGGATAGTCTTTATATCTGACATAAGTTATCTGGGTTAAAGTGAGAAACATAAATAAAGTGCTTATTTACTGAAGACGGTATTGGATGATAAACACTAGTGAGCTTCCTTTAAAAGGAAATACAAAAAAATCTTTTATTTACTGTAATTCTAGTGTTTTCCTCAGGAAACAGATGCGCGCTGTTCAGATTTTAGTGCTATAAATAGACTTTTCTCAGGTGTGTATAACTTTGAACAGCAGTCTATGGGCTTAAATGTTTGAAAGCCATTAACTGGTGTGGGTTAGATGTAGGCTTGTCAAGTCATATAAATGGGCTACGTTTAGGCCTGTGATAACACCGATGAAACCATGAGATGACTTATCGCCAAGATAAGCTGAAGCTAAAGCCGTCCAGTAAAAGTTCTGCTAGTAAAGTGAAGTAGTAATTGGAGTCAAATTTAAAGCACACTTAAGTAGAAATACAAAAGTAGCAGTGGAACAAATCTACTAAAGTACTGAGGACTGTCTAAAACTGCTTGTGTATGGATTTGTTGTTCGCTTCTTCACAGAGTTGTGACCAGTCACAGAGCAGCACAGTGTTGTCACCAACATAATATTTAAAAAAAAAAAAAGTTAGTAGTTTAATATGAGCCACTAAAATAAACACATGGTAAAACACTGGAGTAGAGAGGTCACAGGAGGTCATGAGCGTGGAGCGGAATGGACAGTTCACTCAAAACAGGACGAGAAAATAATGAAGAGGTCAAATAAGAGATAAGAGAGAGTGATGGAGGAAGTAATATATAGAGAGAGAGAGCAAGGAATATGGTCGTATTATATCTGGCCTGAAATCATATCTACACATTTTTATCAGAGTTTAAAAGGCTATTTACAATAAACCAAGTCACATATATACTGTAAGTGATATTTAAATGTGTTTTGCCAAGTTTAAAAGCTGCTACCTTCTTCCTGTGTGCCAGAGAAGTGTCAGAACAGATAAGAATGCAGAGTTATACTAGCTTACAAAAGTAAAACACTATATTTCCAGCCAAAAAAGCCTTTAAATCTATCAGTTATTTATTTTGTCAGTGTGTATTATGTTTATTAATGTATTTATGAAGGTCTACTTCAGCATGACTCCAAATTTCTGCCCTTTTACACATAGACTTTAGAAGGTAATAAATTAATGTAGTGTTTCAATATGATTCACTGTGTTCTTACATCGCTAATATAACAGCAAAATTAACTATTCATTTATTTATGAAAACCTCATACAGTCCTCAGCTCTGTTTTAGACACTGCTTGGTTTACTGTGTAGAACAGTGGGTGCTGAAATGGTATCCAATATTGGTATTATATTGATATTAAAGTGATATCGTATCATTAATTCGTTTGTTCATACATTATCTGCAACCACTTCACCCCGTTCAGGCCTGAGGCCCACCCTAGACTACCGGATACACAGCCTGGCCTCACACCTTTACTCAATCGCACACACACTTCTGGACAGACTACACAGCCAATTGACCTCACACCATGTGTGTTTTTTTGGACTGTGGGAGGAAACCTGAGCCCACAGAGGAAACCCACACAGACACAGGGAGAACACACCAAACTCCTCACAGACAGAGACATTATGTCACACTCTTTGGTTTTACAGAGTGAAAAGATAACTGCAGGTTTGACAATTAATATATTTATAAAACAGCCTGCTGTCCAAAGTTCAGTTTTGTGTTTTAAGGATTACATTTACTGGACTCTGGGTTTGGACATTATAGTCTTTTAGTGAAGAACCCTAGAAACTTGTCTTTTAGCTCATTTTAAAGCTTACTAATCTGGAAAGATGAAAAATCAGTATCAGTATCAGCCAGTGCTCAAGGTTTCGGTATCAGTGTCAGTGCTTGAAAAGATAACGCCGCGTTGTGCCTCACATTTCTTCTGAAATGTGAACTATTCATAAGGAGCACGTCCACTGATTGCTGTAGTATCTTCTGCTGTGTTCTCTACTCTTCTGGAAGGCTTCTGACTAAATGTTGTGACTTTGCTGCTAGGATTTGATGGTACTCAACCTCAAATACTAAGCTATTTACGTTGGACGGTTAGTTCTACCACTACAACTCCTCCCAAACATATTGGATAGTATTAAGTCACTCAGATGAGGTCACAGCTGCACTGATCTTTAACCCAAACTGGGTCAGATTTGTACCCTTCTAGCTGCCATTTAGCAATGATACTTGTGTAGCTTGTGTTGCTGCTCCAGATCCTTCCACGTGGCTTCTTGTTGGTATACCATGTGGGTCTATAGTGGGACCACCTTAAAGTAGCAGAATTCACTAATTATTTGGATCATTCACAAATATTTAAGCTTAAATTATATTTGAAGTTTAAATTTCATATTCAAATGTAACATTTTATAGACATCACCCAGTAGTATGTGATGTAGAATCCAATTATATTTAGACGTGTGTTTATACGGACAGCAGTAACGGTGTACTGTGTGTAGTGTATTTACAGACTACCTAAGGGACAACACACAGGGTCCATATGTGTGTGTGTGACTGTATATATACTTATATATATGTGTGTGTGTGTGTGTGTGTGTGTGTATGTGTGATTATTAATAGCTGTTTTGACAGTAAGGGTTTGGTTTAGCACATTAAGCTCAACCCGTCTAAGGGGAAATAGAGAGGGAAGTGAGACAGAAGCTTTTGGTCTCAAACTCAAACACACAACTTCATCATGAATGATATACTCCACAATCACTTCATACCAACATCTGGAATAATATGCTCCACAGTTACTTCATACCGGTTTCATCATGGATACGATACTCCACAATCACTGCAATACCAGCTACAACTAGGATAATGTACACAACAATCAACCACTACATCACATGAGCTTTACAGATGGGCTGCAGGCATTTAAAAAAAAATTATACTTAATCACAACGAAGCCAACTCCTTCTGTGGGAGTAAATGTCATTTAAAATATAATGTAAAATGTGCAGTGGTTGTTTTTACAGTGATAAGGACTTAAAGTCACAGAATATACATTAAAATAAATATTTCTGTTTGCTCCATTAAATAATATACATCATTTGATGTGTAATATTAAAAATTCTAAAATAGTTTTCATTGGTGTTTATTGTGCTTAATATGTGCGCTATAAAATTAGTATAAACCCAAAGGATTCGGTGCACTAGCTCCACTTTGAGTGTGGAAAGCCCTTAAATTGTATGGTATTTGATCACATTCAACCTTAGTAACAATATTTTACATTAATTTAGGATCCTAGCTCCACAAACAGTTTCCCAAACACATCGGATGGAGCTCTGTCAATTCCGGGGTGGGGGGGGGGGGGCACTTAGCATAGAGCATGATGACATTTGGGTCATAAGCAGCTGCTTCAGAGAGCTTCCTATTTCATTTCATGCTCTTTTATGGATATTTTGTAAACTGTGTGTGCACAACTGAACATTTTACTCAACGTAAAGTAGCTGTTATTTATTTTCTGTTTGACTAGTTGTGTTTTTTCATATCTATATCTTTATCTAAAATACTGGTGGCATAATTTCTTGAAAAAGGCCTTTTTCTGCCAATCGTAGAATCGCATTTTAATTGTATTATTTCCACTGTGTAAATTCAGTAAATGATCAGTACTTAGGGAAGAAAAAGTGCAGAGTATGAAGTTAACAACCAAAAACCCATGGCCTTTGACAAGCAGCGCTAAAAATGTAGCTTGTGACTGTAAAGAAGCATCAGCATCTGCAGGTGATGTAATGTGGAAATGTTGGTGAAACCTCACGGCAAGCTTTTTTGGATGCATTCTTGTCAACGCAGCGCAGTGTGGACTTCTGCGTTTTGTTCCCAGCGCGCCTTGTGGCGTGAGGGGGCTGCCGAGGGGCTTTCCTCCAGCTTTACTTCCTCCTATCCCAACATAGAACTGGAAAAACTGCAGCGTGAAAGAGTGAGAGGCCAGTACACAGTGTTGGTGACCTCAAGACCTCAGTATCACTGAATGTGCCTGGGACTGCTGAGATGTCAACTTCTAAGGCTGAACTTGACAGATATTTCCTGAGGCCAAAAAAATAATTGCTTGTACTTAATGGCCGTTTTTTACTAGAAATAAATCTTAACACCACTAGTGTGAAGATGAGTATTTTAACACTGACGGTTTCTTTTGAGTTTACGTGTGGTTTATCTTCTCCGTTTTATCATAAAGAGAGAAAAGAAAGAGAGATTAGTGAGAGACAGACAGTGTGGGGAGAGGGAGGGCAAGTTTAATATGCAGGTGGCCGATATAATTAGTCAGTCGTTGGGCCTATTTGCATCTATTTCACAAAAGGGAAGTGTGTTTGTATGAGAAAGTGTGTGTGTGTGTGTGTGTGTGTGTGTGTGTGTGTGTGTGTGTGTGTGTGTGCGTGCGTGTCCATCTGAGAGTGTGTTTGTTTTAAAGGAAGAGCTTCTGTCTTTATGAAGCCCATATGAGCCCACTCTTGTTGATTTGTTTTCATGTTTATTCAGTGACAAACATTATGTCACTGAAGTTAAATCTTTGAATGAATTCATTGTAACTGATTTAATGGCTTTGATTCTGCTGTGTAACATCTTCATAAGGTAAATGTTAGGTGAAGGAATACGTTTTTCGTGTAAGATATAATGGTAATTAAAAATTCAATTATTCTCCTGCACTTTTGTCATTTCACGTTGACTCTTGTGTAACGTAAGTAGCGTAAAAATGGCAAGAAAATGTATTTGTCACTGCATTCATTATGAGTTCCATGAAAGAAACAAAGCTGCAAAAGCATCTTTCTTTGGGATAATATTGTGTCCTAAAGTATGTGTGAGTTTTGGTGGAGACGACTTAAATGTGTTTTTTTTTATAAACACTAACAGTTATAATAAGTTAATACTATACAACAATGACCACAAAAAGACAAAAGAGCAGGTCAATATGTGAATGTTGAATTACAATTAACACGTTACACAAAAAAGCTTTAAAACTTATTTGTAATGATTTGTAATCACCTAATGATTTGTAGTAATAGACTTTTTGGACAAACAGGGTCAACCCAACACACCCTGTCCCTGAGGGGCATTTCTGGGACCATACCAGGGGCCTCGGGTAGCAAAAGTAAGAACAAGTATGATGAAAGGTTATGTAATATTGATAAACTGGTTGTTTCAGTTATGTTTCAGAGCTGAACACAGTGTATAGGACTCTGTAGAAGTTAGATACCACCTTATTCCCCCATTTACTTTTAATTTAAACAACTACATGTTGTAGTTCAGGGTATTGTTCAGAGTGTTGTTGCAGGGTATATAAAAGACACATAATTATGCACTATTTATGCTTTTCTTACAACTTCCATTCCCAAAGCACCCCTCCAAAGTTCAGTCTTAAAAGTTGTTTGCATTTTCTCCTTCTGACTACGGGAACAATGTTGTGGAATCGTGCTCATTCCAACAGCAAGGGGATTAATAGGAGGCTGTAACATCCTCTAGTCTTCTGAGAAGTCCTTACACTAGATAGTGTAACACTGATGTAAGGATTTGATGGCATTCAGCATCATGTTGTATGCTTGGTTCTTGCTCTCCAAGTCATCTGAAATATAATGGATGGTGTATTGTCCCCCTACAGAGCTGCTACTGCCTTGCAGCCAGGTTCCTGTAGTGCATTGCTACATTGTTACTTTTGAGATTATACAAACGTAGACTTAAACATTTCACTGCAATGGTCACAATTTAATGAGATCTTGAACTTCTCCCCGATGGGTCGATGAAGCTGGTTGTGAAGGGGCCTAAAGCGAAGACTGATTCATGTTTGTAGAGTGCCGGTCCCTGAGGTGTCACAACTCTGAAACTCCAGTTTGACTTACGTGTCCTTTCCCCACAGGGATCGAAAAGTTTTCATTCTTCCGCAAGCCAAGATGTTACGAACGAAAGTTTCTCTTTCCCTTTAGAAACTCCTTCTCTTTCTCTGTCTCTCTGACACTCGTTATCAATCCTTTCTCAGCCGCCGAAACAAAGTGTTGTGGACAAAAGTTTTATATTTTATTTTGCCAGATTTTTTAATCTGTTTCTGTTTTTCTTGTAGATATCAGAATGTCTAAGCCAATAGAAGTTGAGAACCCTGCTGCAGACTCTCCAATGGAGAACACAGGAGGTATGGCAATATGAGTACAAAACTATGGGGCCCAAACTACACATTAAGTTTTATTTTAAATATAATAATAATACTAATACTAATAATAATAATAATAATAATAATAATAATAATAATAAATGTTTACTCCCTGCAGCCCTTCATTGGACATTTTAACAATACAATATATATATATATATAAATATATTAAAACACCAATTCTATGGATAGCTGCTCATTCAGTTTAGGGTATAAATAGGGGACCTCTACTCTTCTGTGAAGTCCTTAAACCTTAAACTAGATGTTGGAACATGGCATTGATGGCATTCAGTCACAAGAGCCTTACAAGCTCTGGATCCCGGCTTATACAAAAAGCATTGGATGGAGAAGAAACGCTGTGTACATACATGTTTACACAAGCAGATACATGAGGCATTGAATTTCCTAAGCAATCACAAATTTGAATCATACTGAATATGTCAGAGATGTAAAGCATTATTTCTAAAGCTGTCACAGAAATTAAATCTCTCTCTTTCTCTCTCTCTCTTTTAGATTCAGAAAGGAATGGCTCAGATTCCAGTAATCAGGTATAAACTCATTAAACAAAGCTTTTTTCTGCTAATCACAACATTTTCCAGTGATCGAAAGCAGTGTTTCTCATCTCTGGTCCTGGAGGCACCCTGCCACACACTACTTTCAAGAAATATGTTAATGAACAAGTCCCTTCGTGTTTCATTTGGCGTGTTAAAGCAGGGAAACCACTAAAATGCACAGGGTGTAGTGCCTTGAGGACCAGGTTTGAGAAACACTTACGTCTGGGGAGATAGCGGTAAAGACAGAGAAGGCAGTTCACTGATTAAGAAATAAAAAGGGAAGTCTGATCATGCTAAGCATGGCATCTGTCTACAGGGAAACACCCATCAGTCAAAAAGAGCCAATGAACTCACTGGAAAAGCCTTGAGTGGGAAAAGCCTAGCTGATGCACAAATTAAATCAGTTTTGGGCTGTAGGCCTTTGCCCAGTTTGTATAAATAGCAGCCTGATCTTGTGTGAGTGGGAATATCAGCCTGGTGGAATGACCAAGATGTCATTGGAATGGACTTGGCACAGTGCGTTTAGATTAGCGTATTGGATAACACCCAGCAGATGGGGGCTCAGTTCCCTCCTTGAGCAAACACACTGGATAAGAACTTTCTGTGTTAATGACAGAAATGTACACACAGCCCAGGTTTTTAGGTATTATGAAAACAAAAGTCTTTAAGACTAATTGTGTTTTCTGGAATTAGTCTTATGTACCTCTCCTGGCAAGATCTATCTCTACTGGTTAAAACACTGCTGTATGGACTTGGTACTTGGTAATCAGTGGCATTTCTTGTATGACCTGGTGGGGCACAGTAAACTCTTTTTTAACTATAGGACTCATTTTATGCAACAGTGACATGTCTTAAATCAACAAAAATACATCATAATTGTATATGTAAGACTTGTGTATGTAATACAAATGCACCCCAGTGAAACTCTTAACGTTGTTAAAGTAGTTTCCATGCTGTGTGTGGAGGACTGATACGGCTGGAAGGAGGAAATGAAAGAGAGAATGAAACAGAAACATTACATAGTTTAATAATGTTGGATGATCCAGTGACCCGTGTAAAGCCTCAGGTTTCTCTATGTGACTGTGTTCATTGTATGACTAGTTGTGTATCAAGTGTGTTAAACATGGTCCATGGCCGGCCCCACGCTCAATAAATAAAAGGCTATTAGAAGTAGGCATTATGATTAACTGCATTGTCCCTTCTTATGACTGAAGCTTTTAATAAAGGATATGTAAATGTAAAAAAAGTTAATCAACGTAAATTCAAAAGAATGGAATTAAATATTTATATAGTAGTGTTGATTTAAAAAAAGGAATCACAAAAAGAAGGCTAAAATGCTAGTAATTCCTTGTATTTTCGGGGGGAGATTAATGTGTAGTGTGATATGTGTGACAAATTAGTGGAAAAGAATTAATACTGTAAGTGTAGATTTGATGATTTTTGAGTCAGAATCTCTTAATTTGCTGAATAAAAGAGCTTTAGCATTGGACAAAGAAGGTTTAAAAGAGAAAATGAATGCTAAATTTAGCGTCTCAAACATGGAGGGAGATAGCGACGGTAGCGATGATATGTTAACGTCGCTATATAGAACCGCTAATTCTGGCGCCCACTCCAGGCTCCAGACCCACAGCGACCCTGAACTGGATACAGACTGGTTACAGACATGAATGAATTAATTAATATATATATGTATGGTTCCCAATATAAAAAATATAGGTACTACCATTAGCATTAGTAGCATGAGTAAGGTCAGGTTCTGGTGTTATTTGATTAGTTCTTGATGCTAATTCATCTCTACACATTAGTTGGAGATCCTTAACTCCAGAGCAGTTCCACTGCTCCAAACCACAACGCTGGAGTGAGATTTGTCACTTTTCATGACAGGCCGCAATTAAGTAGTGATACCACAGAATTACATATTTTGGTTTCCAAAAAAGAGGACACTTTACGGATAGATAATATTCCTTTCCATTCAACTTAAACAATAATAACAAATAATAACAATAACTATAAAAATAGTTTATCTGACAGTGTGTGTATGATCATGGAAAGCCTGTTATTTTCTGTTTATAAGAAACTACAAAACTGAAGCACTGTGTTAAAATGACATTAAAGCCAACATTTTATCAACCAACTAATCTATACTTGATAAAGGAACAGGGCATTGCTGGGAACTAGATATTGTATAGATGTACTGACTTACATTTCTACAAGGGTGCACCCACAACTACATATCCTTGCAGGCCAGAGACCAGCAAGTGGGAGGGGCATACACAGGAAGTAGGCAGATACCAGAAAGTGGGAGGCTATGGTTAGGATTATGGGTAGGTTTAGGATTAGGTTGTCCCTCCCACTTGGAGTTGTACGTCTAGACTTGGAGGTATCTCCGTCCTGCAGAGATACCCTTCAAGGGTCCGACTGATAAAACTCATTTATTTTGAGTAGCACCTCACTTTGGTGTTCTTTCGTGTAAAGTTAAACAAAAAGCTGTGTGGATGTACTTTACTCGTCAGAAAGTCAGTAACGTTGAGGTGTGGCCGTGTATTCGCGTCGTTATAGGAACAGACGATGACTTTCTGTTTGTTAAATATATCGTAGAAAACAAAAGGCTGGGTCACAGAACCATTCTCCAAACCTAAAGAATGATAAATATTACCTCAACAACGTTCAACACAATTCTGTTCGAGGCTCCAGTAAAACACTGAGCTGAACCCCTGCGATTGTGTCCCAATTCAGCTCTCAATTCTCTAACCCCTTGAACACAATCCTCTTTTTGGGACCCTTAATTAGGTCCCAAAAAGAGGACGTGTCTGGGGAAAAGAGGAGGTCTGGTCACCCTACCATATGGTGACTCCAACCCTTAACACACTGCTTCCGCACTTTGCAAATGTTGGCTCAGAAAGCAAAATAAACATAAATCCAGTAAGCCCTGATTTATTAATGTATTTTCTAGCTCTATTTAAAGAAAAACACACGTCAATTTTTCATGATGCTTCAATTGAACTGATTTTATGAACATTTTGCTCTAGGTTTTGTTGGAAGTGGGATTTGGGAATGTCTAGTGGGAGACTCCACCAGAGTGCCTGATATGCAAATCCAAAATATGTTTGAAATTTGTCCCAACTTGCCCAAGGATGGAGTACACACACAAACACACGCACTCTCACAAACACACACACACACAGAAGGAAATTAACACTAAGAAGCTGAAAAGGAATTAGAAAGAGATTAAGGATGAGTAACTGAAAGAACAGGAACAGAAACCTGTACCCTTTAGACACTATTGGCTACTGCTGAACCCCTCTGTTTATCACTTAGCAGAGACAGTCAATCACCACAGCCCATCAACCTCAACATGGTATCAACAACCAGAGGGTTTTATTAAAAGAAGTTTGAATGTACAGTCACTAATGAACTTTGTGCATTGATATTAGTCAAAGTACTTATTTACTGTATATTTTCTAGGAACCCAAAATATATTAAACTCAAGAAACAAGTTTATGAAGGTTAAAAAAAAACAAAACAACAAATAACTAAGAAATAATAAAGCTTTCAAAATCTCATTTTTTTCAAGATGTGATTCACTTCTAATTTATGAGGCAGAAAATATGTCAAAATTAATAAAAAAAAAACCAAAAACAAATAAATAAGCAATTTTTAGAATCAAAATATAATTTTATGAGGCGTCCCAATAACCTTTAAAATGTTGTGTGTGTTACGTATGAAAAGTTCTTTTGTCATTTTATGGTACGTTTTCAAGTATTAAAAATGACGATTGTAATTTTATTCAACAAAAAATTTAAAGTATAAAAATTAGCTCTTAATACGCTCTGTTCACGATCGTTAACATCACCATCACCACCTTTAAATCGTCTAAACCAAAACTCACGTATATTTTGGATACAATATTATCACCAAGAACAGAACAAACTGATGCACTTTTTTTAATTATACAATTTTAATTGTTTGAATAATTTCAATCATGTTTTCTTTTATTGCACTATTTTAATTTTTAAAAGCCTTTTATGGCTTCTTTTCTATCCTTGCTCTTAATTTAAGAGCTTTTTACTGTTTTTTTTGACTCTATAAAGCACTTTGAATTGCCCTTGTGTATGAAAGGTGCTCTATAAATAAACTTGCCTTGCCTTGCATTGCCTTGATGTAACTCATATAATGAATGCAGTGATGATTAAAATTCTCCTTGTTTACCATTTACAAACTACTTTATTTTTAGGTTCTATTTTGTTGAATAGAATGACAATAGTCATATTTAATACTAGGCAACAGTTACCATAAAATGACAAAAGAGTGGAAGAAAGTTTCAGTTAAATCCAGTTCAAACAATTACATAAACACAACAGAAAAAAAATTTTGAACTTATTTGTACATCTAATATGTATGAAGTTCTCAAAATATTGTATACTAGTTTAAAACATTTTTCCCTTTGTATTTCTCTCTCTCTCTCTCTCTCTCTCTCTCTCTCTCTCAGGCTAAGCCTGAGGACTGTAGAGAATTGTCTCCAGCATCTGTACAGACCACACCCACTCAGACCACCCTCTCACATACTCAGCTGATGCTGACCGGAGGCCAGCTGGCCGGGGTAATACACCCTGCCACATGCACTCACATACAACATAGCACTTCATCCCATAGAGCTCATCAGAACTAACAGATTCCCCATTACAGTTTTGCCCCTATCTTAAATGTTTTATTGCTGATGGAACAAAACCTTGTGTCTCCAAAATTGGTAACTTATAAAACCTTATAGAAATGTAGCTCAGATGAGATGAAGAATTAAATTCCGCTGAGGTCTCTGGATGAATCAGTTCATGCAGGTGACTGACTGTGACTGGCTGCTTCTTTAAAGAAACAGTAGGTAATAATTTTACCATAAAATTACAGCTTCAAAATCATTTGCTAGTATGGACCATGCCCGTAACGCTGAAACGGGGAGGAGTTCAGGGTGGCTTCAACACACGCATGAAGCCACCCCCCAACCCCCAAACATTGGATAGATGACTACAAGAAAAAGGGGTGGAGACAGGAGCGAGTTCGTAGGGTATATATAGGGCTGAGGGGAGGAGTTCGGGTGTGGGTCTACTCCCAAAATTATATTATTATATAACTTCAACTTTGATGCTTCTACTGCGGGCTCAGCACTGCAGAGACTGCACTATGTAACTCGTAGAGGAGGGTAGGAAACCACTTCTTGTCCACTAATTTAAGCAAAGTGCTGTAAAAATGAATTACACTCTGCAAATGTAGGGGGAGCCCAAGAGCAAAAATACAAAATCTTACCTAGTGTTCCTTTAAAACTGAGGCTAAATATATCATATACTTTAATGAAATCAGTACTGTCAGAGGATACCTGGTAACTTTACAGTTAAAGGAGAAAACCTCAGCCTTAAATGGTCTATTCAAAGCAGACATTTTGACAAAATGTACAGAACAACTAGTGTTTTCAAATTCTGCCAAAAGAAACTGAGATCCTAGGTTTTGTCCCAACTTTGTTCTTTCAAATAGAATAAAAAGGCATGCTTCTGGCTTTGGCTCTTTTTGCGCCCTTTCTTCCTGCTTCTTTCCTTATCAGATATTTTCCTCTTTCTCTCTTCTTTCTCTGTCTCCCCCTTTACCTCTCACTCTCCCCCCATCTGTCCCTCTCTTAGCTGACTGCTCTTCTGCCCGCTCAGCAGCAGCTCCTTCTGCAGCAGGCTCAGCTCCTGGCCGCAGCCGTGCAGCAGACACATGCAGCTCATGCAGCCAATCAGCAACAAGCGCAGCAGCAGCAGCCAGCCAATCAGCAGTCAACTCCGTCTCAGCTGCAGGGCCAATCAAAGAGCGTGCAGGAGCAAAACTCCGCCCCAGTCCCACCCCCTTCTCACCAGCTATCCCTCTCTCAACCAATCCAGCTCACTGCCCAGGTACAGCCAATCACTGAGAAGCATGTTTCTGAGGGGTAACTTATTTAAAGGAGGAATTGCTTCGTTCCATTTACCTCGTAAGTCGTATGGCGGAGCTGGGAATGACATCACACCAGTGCTGACCGTGTACACGTTAAACATTCAGAAAACCCTAAGCTCTAGTTTTTCATTGTTGGCTTGTTCCTGGTTAGAATTGTTAGCGATACCAGTCGACAACAGCACGTTATGTGATATTTTACAAATCTAAACTTTATGGAAACTCGTCCACAAACAATCAAACTGTGCGTACGATTAACTTAATGAGACACAAATAGATAGAAGTGCTAATAAATGATACAATTCTACTGCTTTTACACACTGTTGATATGTGGGCAGCCATCTTGGACTCTGGGCATACTGACACCTACTGGCCTGGATGTGTCAAAGAAAAATCCTCATGTGTGGAATCAGTAGAGCGTAAACGGCGGTGTTCAAGGACTATAAAGAAATTACATTCTTGTGACTGTTGTAGAAAAAAAGGAAACTAAACCCCTCTCATGCGTACTGTTAGCTGCTTGCTGGTTGTAAAAATATTCTTGCTGCTCCTGTAATATTTACGGCATCAAAGAGTTGGTTCCTGACCTGAATGTAATTATTATATCCATTTGTATCCACTTCTCTACTACGGCGTGTTATTAGTCCCTTTTGTGTGTGTCAGTGAAAGAGAAGAAACTCACACCAGCAGTGTTTCTTACAAATGACACCTAGAGTATAGCAAGTAGAAATATATCAAGTTGCTTTTACAAATTATGTGTGTATGAAGTTGTATTAGGCAAAGATTAAAATTTCGATTAGTTCTGGGGCACAATCCCAACTCCTGTTCATCCGAAACCACTGCTCCACAGCCCAGTGCAGGGGATGGTTTATTCCCTCTCTGGCTGATGCTTGGAATTGAGCATGGTGACCTTGAGTCTCATGATTGTGGTTGTGAGGGTTTTGACTGAACTACTGCTTTAAGCTTATTGCATCGTAACATATTCATGTGCAGAGACTGAGATTTGGGAACCACTGCATTAACCTTCTTCCCGTTAAGACCATCACCACTTACCAGTAAATACCCTGTTTCCTACAGGACCTCCAGCAGTTAATACAATTGCAACAGCTGGTCCTTGTTCCAGGACATCCCCTGCCCTCGCCTGCACAGTTCCTTTTACCACAGGCACAACAAGGGCAGCAAGGTGGGGTCCTTGTTTTACACAATTTTTATTAAACTGGAATCTGTAAAAACGACTTTCTAACTCGACAATATTTGAGTAATATGAAGTTTTTTGAGTAGTATGAAGAATAATAATGTGATATGATTATCACAAGCCATACGTTACTGCCATGATTGAAGCTTCACTTCTATTTCAGGACTGCTGTCGACACCAAATCTGATTCCACTACCTCAGCAAAACCAGGGGGGTCTCCTGGCAGGCCCCCCAACACTCGGACTTCAAGCACAGGTAAGGTGTTCCAGAAAAGACTCGGCCTTATATTTGAGTTTTCAAAAACCATGCAACTAGTGCGACACGGTGGAGCAGCAGGTAGGTGTCGCAGTCACACAGCTTCAGGGACCTGGAGGTTGTGGGTTCGAGTCCCGCTCCGGGTGACTGTCTGTGGGAAGTTTAGTGTGTTCTCCCTGTGTCTGCGTGGGTTTCCTCCGGGTGACTGTCTGTGAGGAGTGTGGTGTGTTCTCCCTGTGTCTGCGTGGGTTTCCTCCGGGTGACTGTCTGTGAGGAGTGTGGTGTGTTCTCTCTGTGTTTGCGTGGGTTTCCTCCGGGTGACTGTCTGTGAGGAGTGTGGTGTGTTCTCTCTGTGTTTGCGTGGGTTTCCTCCGGGTGACTGTCTGTGAGGAGTGTGGTGTGTTCTCTCTGTGTCTGCGTGGGTTTCCTCCGGGTGACTGTCTGCGAGGAGTGAGGTGTGTTCTCCCTGTGTCTGCGTGGGTTTCCTCCGGGTGATTGTCTGTGAGGAGTGTGGTGTGTTTTCTCTGTGTCTGCGTGGGTTTCCTCCGGGTGACTCTCTGTGAGGAGTGTGGTATGTTCCCCCTGTGTCGGCATGGGTTTCCTCCAGGTGACTGTCTGTGAGGAGTGTGGTGTGTTCTCGATGTGTCTGTGTGGGTTTCCTGAACTGGATAAGGGTTACATATAATGAATGATAAATAACAAATGCCTTTTTGGACAGATTCCTTTCAATTCAACATTTGGCCCTAAGCAAAAATAATACAATAAAATGTGTAATTTCTTGACAGTTTATTATCATTTAAAGCCTGTTACTGTTTATGTTAACACCAAACTTCAAAACTGAAGCCCTGTATTAAAGCAACTTGTTTACATCAGAAAACTCATGATCATGACAGAAACTGAAGAGTTTACATTTTAACTGTTTTTTAAAAGTTACTAAAAGCAAGCACCACATTTTATCAACCAGTAGTAATATAGACTTGAGCATTGCTGGGACCCAGACATTTGTGTAAAAATAATTATATTTCATATTTTATAAGGTTTGGCTGATCCGGAGAGTTGGCCTGTTTTCTTCTAAAGTTAATGTTAAACTGAAAAACTGCGCAGATGTAACTTGATTAACTCGTCAGAAAGTCAGGTGTGTTCGTGTATTTGTGTCGTTATAGGGACAGATGTGACCACTTTCAGTTTTGTAAAATATAGAGCAGAAAGTGAAAGGTTCGTGTGACACAGCAACGGTTCCAAACACAAAGAGGAGACTGTGGTAAATCACTGTGGTAAAGCTCCAGTAAAACACTGATGTGGAGCGGAGCTCGGCTGGAAGTGATGTAAGCACAAGCAGGTGCGCGCGCGGCGAAGTGTGTCCCATTTCCGCTCTGAGCTCTGACCCCTTGAACACTTGATCCCGGAGCGCCCCTTTTGCTCACCTACAACAACGTCATCATACGTCATCGAAGTGCACACTTTTCCAAAGTGTGCACTTATTGTAAGTATTGGGACAGGGGGAAAGACGGCAAAATCCCGGACAGTTTTGGAGATTTACAAATCCCGGCCGGACGCATTTTGTAGGTTCTGAAAAGATTGACATGTCCGGCGAAAACAAGGGACTAGATAACACCAATGTGTCCTATTTACACATTCTCTAATCTTAATGTTAATGAGATTATAAGGTCTTTTTAATTGAAGGGTTATCCAGGAACTGAATGGAAAATTGCAAGCTTTCATCTTTCTTTTATTAGGTGTACAAAATAGATTTAAAGGATTTTTTGAGTAACGTAAAATTGTAATAAAAAATTGCAACACTCTCCCACTCTTTAGTCATTTTATGGTAACTGCCACATAGCTAGCACAAAAAAATATATATTTGTCATTTTATTCAACAAAAAATAAAATGGCTAGTGAGTAGAATAAATTCAAAAATTCACTTTTTTTGTTGACAATTGTCATTTTTTTAATACTACACACGTTACTACAAAATGACAAAAGAGTGGGGGATGTTTGGATCTTTAATTACAATTAAAAGTTATGCAAAAAAATACTTTTAAACTCATACGTGCACCTAAAATAATAACGTCCTCCTCCTTTTAAAACATCTCATGTGTTGTGTGGCAGAGAGAGAAGGTGATGGAGAGCAGTGGCAACACAGTGACCCCTGTGACCTCACACCCTGAGGAGCCAAGTGACCTCGAAGAGCTGGAGCAATTTGCCCGGACTTTTAAACAAAGAAGAATCAAGCTGGGCTTCACACAGGTAAACACAGGCATGAGAAGGGACATTATAAAAGGTCAAATTATTCAAACGATTAATTGCAACCAATCACATTATATTTGCACAATAAACACAGTATGAGGAAGGGCTTCTAGGTTTCCCTCCCTGACAGATGGGGTAGTATGAAGGGAGGAAAAGCATATTATAAGCATATAAGGATAAGGATAAGCATATATCTAACACCCACTGATGCATGGTTAGAGAAGAGGGCTTAAGGCTGAAAGGTTATTGGTTTGATTCTCACGACCGTTAGTAAAATTGGGCGTGGTGGAAGTGAAGGAACTGGACTGCCCTCCTCCCTCAATCCACGGTTGAGGCGTCCTTGAGCAAGGCACCGAACCCCACAACTTCCTGCCTGCCGCTCTGGGTGTGTTCACAAGCCACTAGTGCACTAGTGTGTGTGTTCACTGCCACAGATGGGTTAAATGTGAATGACACATTTCGTTGTACATTGCAAAATTACAAATAATTGCACGTTATTATTATTATTATTATTATATGAATAGACGCAAGTGTAAACAAAACCCACGTGGATTGATCATTTATAAGAATCTAAACACCACCCCCAAATGAATTCATTCAAAGCCAACCGATGACCTTTAAACAAGCTTTAACAGAACATCGAAACATTGAAAGGTCTCATCTCTTCTTCTTTGCCACTTAATCCATTTCAGGATGGCGGCCATTTTTTAAAATCAAAATATACAGTGGGCAACAGGTTATACACAACCCTTATTATGAGGGATTTCAGCAGTTCACACGCTGTGGGTACAGAAGTGCCATTGTGCACATAGACTGTATAATCTCTTTTGAAAAGCATGATATGAAAAGGGAAACTCTGGAGCAGCAGCACATGATCCTAAGCTCACCATTCAGAATGGCATACACCTGCTAGACGTACAACACCCCCTGACTGTTACTTAAGTGTTACCAACTGTTATTTACAGTTGTTATGAATTTTTTGACGTTTTAGTAATTGTTAAAGACAAGCCTGTTTAATATCCATCTTACAGTTGTCTGTTGTAATGACAAACTGGAAATTCTCCCCCCACCTCCCTCTCTGTGTGCAGGGTGATGTGGGCTTGGCCATGGGGAAACTGTACGGAAACGATTTCAGTCAAACCACCATCTCCCGCTTTGAAGCACTTAATCTCAGCTTTAAGAACATGTGCAAACTCAAACCTCTTCTGGAGAAGTGGCTCAATGATGCTGGTAACGGTAACACTCTTATCCTATTATTACTACATTAAAGCTTACAGCAGGGATTCAGCAGGAATTCACACTAAAATCCTAATAACTCTTGTGGTATTGGACGCAGTAAACCCCGAAGAATTTTGTTAATATTCGACAACGCTCATCAGACTTTAGTCATTTCTTTTCTTTTTGTTAAAGTACTCTGAACTTTGCACTGTGTCCAACACAAAATCTTAAAATTATAAGCCGATGCATGATTTATTCGTTTTTTACTCGATGTAGAGATAAGTTAATAGTACTAAAATAGGATGTATATTCCATTTATATTCACTATGTGTTCATTTGAAAAACAACAACCATCCCAATTTCAAAAACCCATCCATCCATCCATTATCCACCGCTTATCCGGGTCCGGGTCGCGGGGGAAGCAGTCGGAGCAAAGAAACCCAGACCTCCCTCTCCCCAGCCACCGACTCTAGCTCCTCCGGGGGTATACCGAGGCGTTCCCAGGCCAGTCGAGACATATAGTCTCTCCAGCGTGTTCTTGGTCTGCCCCGGGGCCTCCTCCCCGTTGGACATGCCCGGAACACCTCTCCAGGAAGGCGTCCAGGAGGCATCCGAACCAGATGCCCGAACCATCTCAGCTGGCTCCTCTCGACGTGGAGGAGCAGCGGCTCCACTCCGAGTCTCTCCCGGATGTCCGAGCTCCTAACCCTGTCTCTAAGGGAGAGTCCAGACATCCTGCGGAGAAAACTCATTTCAGCCGCTTGTACCCGCGATCTCGTTCTTTCGGTCACTACCCAAAGCTCGTGACCATAGGTGAGGGTTGGGACGTAGATTGAACGGTAAATCGAGAGCTTTGCTTTTCTGCTCAGCTCTCTCTTCACCACAACGGACCGGTACAGAGCCCGCATTACTGCTGACGCTGCACCGATTCGCCTGTCAATCTCACGCTCCATCTTTCCCTCACTCGTGAACAAGACCCCGAGGTATTTAAACTCCTCCACTTGAGGCAGGATCTCACTTCCAACCTGGAGAGAGCACTCCACCCTTTTCCGGCTGAGTACCATGGACTCGGACTTGGAGGTGCTGATCCTCATCCCTACCGCTTCACACTCGGCTGCAAACTGGTCCAGCAAGAGCCGGAGGTCCCGGCTCGATGAAGCCAACAAGACCACATCATCTGCAAAAAGCAGACATGGAATCCTGAGACCACCAAACCGGACACCCTCCGCCACTTGGCTACGCCGAGAAATTCTGTCCATAAAAATTATGAACAGAACCGGTGACAACGGGCAGCCCTGACGGAGTCCAACTCTGACTGGAAACCAGTCAGATTTACTGCCAGCCATACGAACCAGACTCCTGCTCTGTTTGTACAGGGACTGGATAGCTCGTAACAAAGAGCCCAGTACCCCATACTCCCTGAGCACCCCCCACAGAATACCCCGAGGGACACGGTCGAATGCCTTCTCCAGATCCACAAAACACATGTAGACTGGTTGAGCAAACTCCCATGCACCCTCCAGGATCCTAGCGAGGGTAAAGAGCTGGTCCTGTGTTCCACGACCGGGGCGGAATCCGCATTGTTCCTCCTGGATCCGAGGTTCAACTATCAGTCGGACTCTCTTCTCCAGTACCCCCGCATAGACCTTACCGGGGAGGCTGAGGAGTGTGATCCCCCTATAGTTGGAACACACCCTCCGATCCCCCTTTTTGAAAAGGGGAACCACCACCCCAGTCTGCCAGTCTAGAGGCACTGCCCCCGATGTCCACGCGATGTTGCAAAGACGTGTCAACCAGGACAGCCCCACAACATCCAGAGCCTTGAGGAACCCGGGGTGAACCTCATCCACCCCCGGGGCCCTACCGCCAAGGAGTTTCCCTACCACCTTGGCCACTTCAGCCCCAGTGATAGACGAGCCCCCCCCGGGGTCCCCAAGCTCTGCTTCCTCTGCGGAAGACGTGCTGGTGGGATTGAGAAGATCCTCGAAGTACTCCTTCCACCGTCTGATGACGTCCCCAGTCGAGGTCAACAGTTCCCCACCCCCACCATATACAGTGTTGGTGGAAAACTGCTTTCCCCTCCTGAGTCGCCTGACGGTTTGCCAGAAACTTCTTGGAGCCGACCGAAAGTCGTTTTCCATGTTCTCACCGAGCTCCTCCCACACCCGAGTTTTTGCCTCAGCGACTGCCGAGGCCGCAAGCCGCTTGGCTCCCCGGTACCTGTCGGCTGCCTCCGGAGTCCCCTGAGCCAACCAGGCTTGATAGGACTCTTTCTTCAGCTTGATAGCCCCCCTCACCCGGGGTGTCCACCACCGAGTGCGGGGGTTGCCACCCCGACAGGCACCGACAACCTTGCAGCCACAGCTCCGTTCAGCCGCCTCAACAATGGAGGTCCGGAACATGGCCCACTCGGACTCAATGTCACCAGCCTCCCCCGGGATGCAGTCGAAGCTCTGCCGGATGTGGGAGTTGAAGATCTTTCTGACAGGTTCCTCTGCCAAACGTTCCCAGCAAACCCTCAGCACACGTTTGGGCCTGCCAGGTCTGTCCGGCATCCTCCCCCGCCATCTGATCCAACTCACCACAAGGTGGTGATCAGTTGACAGCTCAGCGCCTCTCTTCACCCGAGTGTCCAGAACATATGGCCGCAGGTCAGATGATACGACTATAAAGTCGATCATCGAAATGCGGCCTAGGGTGTCCTGATGCCAGGTGTACTTGTGGACACCCTTATGTTCGAACATGGTGTTCGTAATGGACAAACTGTGACGAGCACAGAAATCCAATAACTGAACACCACTCGGGTTCAGATCAGCTGGGCCGTTCCTCCCAATCACGCCCCTCCAGGTCTCACTGTCATTACCCACGTGAGCGTTGAAGTCCCCCAGCAGAACAATGGAGTCCCCAGAATGAGTGTTCTCCAGCACTCCCTCTAGGGTCCCCAAGAAGGCATGGTACTCTGAACTGCTGTTCGGTGCATAAGCACAAACAACAGTCAGAGCCCTTTCCCCAACCCGAAGGCGCAGGGAAATTACCCTCTCGTCCACTGGGGTAAACCCCAACGTACAGGCGCTAAGCTGGGGGGCTATGAGTAAGCCCACACCTGCCTTACGCCTCTCACCCTGGGCAACTCCAGAGTGAAAGAGCATCCAGCCCCTCTCAAGGAGATTGGTTCCAGAGCCCATACTGTGTGTCGAGGTGAGCCCAACTATATCTAGCTGGTACCTCTCAACCTCGCGCACCAGCTCAGGCTCTTTTCCCACCAGAGAGGTTACGTTCCATGTTCCGAAAGCCAGTTTCAGTAACCGAGGATCAGAACGCCAGGGCCCCCGACCCCGACCGCCACCCGATCCACAATGCACCAGACCCGGATTACTACCTCTCCCACAGGTGGTGGGCCCATGGGAGAGTGGACCCATGTATTTCCTTCGGGCTAAGCCCGGCCGGACCCCATAGGTGAAAGTCCGGCCACCAGGCGCTCGCCAAGGAGCCCCTCCCCCAGGCCTGGCTCCAGGGTGAGGCCCCGGTAACCCTGCTCCGGGCAAGGGAGGCTGTGTCCTCGTTGTTATCTTTTTCATCCTTGTCTTTATGGATCACTCTTTGTCTGGCCCATCACCTAGGACCAATTTGCCTTGGGAGACCCTACCAGGGGCTATTGCCCCCGACAACATAGCTCCTAGGCTCACACAGGCACGCAAACCCCTCCACCACGTTAAGGTGGTGATCCAAGGAGGAGTCAAACCCTGATCATATAAATTATAACTAAGCAGTGAATGTGGTGATTAGTTGGTGATTGTTGTGTTGTTTGCTGCTGTGTTCAGAGACCATGTCGATGGACAGCACTTTACCAAGCCCCAGCTCTCTCTCATCTCCATCTCTGGGCTTTGAGGGTCTGCCCTCCCGCCGCCGCAAGAAACGCACCAGCATCGAGACTAGTGTCCGAGTGGCTCTGGAGCGCAGTTTCGGCTCGGTGAGCAAATAAATAAACATTTTTGGCTGTACCAGATGTTTTATATTGTACTTATTAATTTGTATTTTTTTATTCATTCACATGTTGTATTCAGTGTCTGCCCTTTGCTTTACTGAAAGTAGCCAGGTAAATTTTATATCATTACCAGCTGGATCTGTGACGTTGACCCAAAATGAATGTATAAATACATGATACATACACAGCTCGGCACGGCACAACACGCTGTTTCGGTCCCTGGTCGCCCTTCCATTAGTACAGCTCTCCAAATTTAGCTGGTGACGTTGCAAATCTCTGTTCCTATTGGGGATCGCTGGCTTTGAAAGCTACAACAAAGGCGGCTTTAAAGGCTAAGCACCACTTAATGGACCTCCATGAATATTTCACATTATTTTAGTTACTGACATATATAAGTATGAATTAAAATGAAAATAGCAGCTTAATTTGCTTTAAAACTGACAATTTTATTAAATTGACGGAAAAACCCGAGCTCGCTACGGAAATTCTTGAACGCAACCGTGACGTCACTGGTTTACAACAGCTGAACAACGCCGCGGTAAAACACCGTTATGACTGACTGTTATGACAGTATCTAGCTAAATAACCATTATTCGTGACAATAGCCTAGCAATAAGCTAAACTTAAATTTAGAGGTACCGTTATTCTTGTAAATATGATCGAAGTCGAACTCGAATTCATCCGACACTATAAACCTCCGTAATGCAGCTACGTAGCCGAGTATAATCTGAGACACCGAGTTTAGCGAGTCAAGCTAACGTTAACTAACACCAACTAAAACAGGCGAAGTGAGTGTCCTTACCCTGTTTACCTCCATGTTACAGAGGCTCTTGAACACCTTTCGTTGGTGTCCTTACATGCCCATATTGTTGGAAAAGCGCCAGTGAAATGAGCTACAGATAACGGAGTGAGCGGATGGTCCTTTCCAAAGTGCCCGTTTAAAGTTGACAAATTTAGTCCATTTTCTGGATATTTTGGGATCTTTGGGTCATTTTTGCACAGATGTCCCACTGTACATTGAATGATTGCAGCCAAAAACAACACACCTTTTCGTCATTTTGCATTAAATTAACCTCTTCGAAAGATCATTGCGGAATATTACAAGCAGCTGTTAAAAACAAATTTGTTAAGGTTTACACGTCATGGTTTAGTCCCTACTTGGCTAAGGACTAAAAATAGTACTGGTTTCACATACCAAGCACCGGATTTGCCTAGTAGAAAAGCAAAAGCAGCAGAACCGAGCCGAGCCAAGGAGGTACCATGCAGTGGAAACACACCATCTCTTGCTAACAGAGCAACAATGTTACAGAATCTCTTCGAAAACCAAATCTTGAATTTGAATTCTATAACACTAAACATAGGATATTTATATTGGAAATATATAAGTAATATCACCCTGAATTCGACCCGAGTCATGTTGTTTATGTTGTCTTGTGTTTTTGGTGTTCAGAACCAGAAGCCTACCTCAGAGGAGATCCTACTGATCGCTGAGCAGCTTAACATGGAGAAGGAGGTGATCCGCGTCTGGTTCTGCAACCGCCGGCAGAAAGAAAAACGTATTAACCCTTCCAGTGCCACCCCTCCCCTGCCCAGCCAACCCCAGTCCACCTCGCACAAACCCCCCTGCTACAGCCCACACATGGTATGATCCTCAGCCTGACCCTCACACCCACAAAACCTTCCCTCTAACTATCCCTGTGATGGTTTTCCTGCATGAGCAGACTCTGCCTCCAACAAACTCACCTCCAACAAATCGTGAATGTTGTACAATATTTCCTGCACCGCTTGCCTTGAAATGTTGTTTTAAAATGTACCTTCTACAAATACTGGAAAACCATGAGTCCCAGTTTTATGTTCTTAGATGTCTTTTCACTAGGATGCATGTCTGTTAACTATGGTGGCAGTCTAAATGTTTTGGCATCATTGATATAACCAGAATCAGGGCAACTAATGTTATTATTATACAACCCTTTATTGTTGTGCTAAATTTCCACTTACTCATGAACAAGCTGTTTCTGAAAACAGTTGCACTTCAGGGATTTAAGGCTTGACTCAGACTTGCAACTCAGAGAATGAAGACCCAGAGATTTGCCTCTGTACCCTCAACATACCACTGACTCGCCTCAGAGATACAAGAATTGCCTCTGGTTTGCACCTCAGAAAATGAAGACTTTGCAGCTCAGAAGCTGGAGTTGTCTAACGGTGCTTTCCCACTGCATAGTACCGGCTCTACTCGACTGTACACAGCTCCGTGCCCCAGTTTTACAGACAGCGAGTTTGTGCTGGATGTCTGCATTTTGTTGTGTTGACATGTTTGCTGTGTTGACGCGTCTCTCTGGCCAATTAGTGCTCTGCAATGTTTACGTGTAAGGTTTTGTCCCTACTCGGTTCACTTGGAACCATGTGTGAGCTTGTACTAAACAAATGCCTGGTTCCAGGTACCACTTGCCAAAAGAGGCAGGTAAATTCAAGTCATGTAGTGTCCATGCAGTGGAAAAGCATCATGACTCAAACCACAGATATTCAGGATTGAACCTAGACTCACGCCCCAGAGCGAGAAGATCTGACTCTGACTCACACCTCAAAAAAACTTGTCTCAGATTTACACCTCAGAGACTGAGGACGAGACTAAAGACACTGAAGACTTGACTCGGACTTGTAAACATTTGAAGATGAAAGGCAATCGTGTAAAACCATTGCTTCACTAGTGCTTCTCCAAATGTTACTGAAAATTATGGACACTTGTAACATAGCTCTTTTCTCCTATTCCTCTCTTTCTTTCTGTTTTCCCTCAGATTTCAGGTCAGGGACCGTCTCAAGCAGTGACCAGTCTCAGTACAGCAGGTAAGAGGCACTGTTTGTAATAGCATCAGCTTTTTTGCCATTTGGAATGTCTTTGTTCAGAGGAGCTTATAATTTTGATGATCTCACAGTCTAAAAACATACTTTGGTAGAAGGATTGGCGACTCAAAAGTGTCCCTCGTTGTGAGTGTGTGTCACCCTGCGAATGACTGGCGCCCCCTCCAGGGTATGTTCCCTCCTTGTGCCCAGTAGTTCCAGGAAGACTCCGGACCCACTGCGCCCCTGAACTTGATAAGCGCTTACAGACCATAAATGAATGAATTAACAAACTTTAAGCGATCCATAAGTAAGGATATTTTTATGTAAGGATTCTGACAAAAATAAAAACGATAAATAAAAACTCCAAATGTGCACATTCAGTACGTTTTAGTTTCTGCACCGGATGTCAAATCCACCTGCAGTTGACAGTGAAGGGTCTAATGTGTGTTCAATACATTTCCCAGCAACCACCATGGCCTCCGTCTGTCCTTTGACTCCCACCGGTCTGTCCTCAAGCTCCACCCCTTCTCCTGTTGCGCCATCTCCCCGCAGTGATGCCAGCCCTGTCCCTGCCAATCACAGCTCACTAAATCTCAACACTGGGTAAGCCACATACACATTCCTACGTAACTGGACAGCTAGTGTTCTCCTCCCAGCGTGTTGAGCTCCAGTGGCACTGTGTTAGCAGCAGTTTGAAAAGAAGTGGATTGAGGGAGTGCTGATACATGAGTGGATTTGACAATGAGTAAAGATAGGGTAAAAGACTTAGGGGTCATTTAGGGTCACACATTTACTGTACTTAGATATGCGCTGGTATTTTTCATGTACATATCGTGCCATTTCTTGGCAAATGGTCCAAAATGCTTTATAATGAAATCTGGGTCCATTAAACAGAGATCAGATATTCCAAGGGGTGATATGTTTTAATGTATTTTGAAAACCAACATGCATTAGTGATGTCAGATGTCAGAAGGCCAGAGTCGCATGTTGGTTGGGCTTCAGAGCTGATAGATAATGTGTGTACATGTGTGATTGTTTTTTGTTTACAGTTTATGGCGTAACAAGAACGGTGACGTGTCTAACTACATCACCGATTTTGCCGCAAATTTGAGGTGAATACAATGTGGAAAGACTATGTGTTTAAACACACACACACACACTCAACACACACACACACATTATATTACAGAGTAGCTTTGCAACCTATAGGCGTGTTTCAAAGCATCGGGAAACGGCGGATCATTTTAATTTGGCCAAATTAGTTAACAATTATTTCATAGTCTGTTTAAACTGCATAAAAATGGTTTAAATGAAATGGGGCACTCAGGAACAGCTGCACATGAGCTTACTATGCTCTGTTTGGGCTCAAGGGAATTGAAGTGCTTGAGGATTAAGCTGTTGATCAGTGGAACTGTGGGTTTTTCTGGATTACTAGAACACCATCCAAAATCTTTGCAACCCAAACTATTCCAACATCAGCATCTGACCTCACTAATGCTCTTGTAATTGAGATCAAATCCTCACAGCAATGTTCCAACATCTTGCCAGACTGCTGTCAATGGGGAACAAATGCTGGACAAAATTTGGTGTCCAATAGATTTTTCGCTATATAATGTTTCTTCAAACTCTGATAGATTTGTAGTGTTTGGTGTTTCTCTGTATTTCTTCATGTTCTATATTTTTCCTTCCCTTCTCTCCTTCTGTTTCTCTTTTCCTCTGCTGTTGTGTGTTTGTGTACGTTTGGTTATTTGTGTTTGTTTTTGCATTTGGGTGTGCGCTTGCGTGCCTCAGGAATTCAGTGATTGGAGTTAACACAGGGATCAACCAAACTCTCCGCGTCAACAACCCAATCGCCACGATCCAAGGTGTGTGGGAAAGGAAATGATAAAAAACGAAGTGTATATATAAAAGAGAGAGAACACATCATCTAATCCTGTCCATGTGTTAATATGGCGTGCTATGCTATGCTATGCTATGTGTGTGTGTGTGTGTGTGTGTATGTGTGTGTGTGTGTGCATATGTAAGTTTGTGTGTTTGCCATTGTTGTCTCTCTCTCCTTTTGACTTTTTTCTGCAGTTTCCTATGTGTACACTTCCAGTTAAATGGCCTGATAATGTGCTGTTAAATTTTTCATAGCCTCCAAGTGGTACAATGAAAATCTGAATGCATCATGATTAGATTACTATAATCAGACTCAAGTCCTATGTCATCAGATTAACTATTGGCTCTGTGTGTGTGTGAGTGGCTCTATGTTGAGCTGTTAGTGAGCAATGATGGGGAAAATGTGGGGTTGAGAACTGCTGTGAAAACCAATTTCCATCAAACAGATGGCTGTAAAACAGTGGAATGTGAAAAATGTGGATAATGGTTTAAAAAAAATTTACTTTCAGTAAGTGTTTACAAATGTTTACAAATGTAACTGGACGTGTAGACATTGCATTGCTATTCTGACTGGATTCAAAAAGATTTCTTAAAACAAATATTGAGGAAAAATGAAATGAAGCTAATTATAATGTTTCAAGAAAAGCTGTGTTTCTAATATAGGATTTACCTAGTTTTTTGGGGTGTAGTCAATCAATAAATTAAATAAAAGGTGAAACATTAATTTTACATTTGAATTAACTGTTCATTTTGAGTTTAAACGTTTGTGTTAACGTCTAAACCAATGCTACTGTACGTCTGTTAAATTCACAACAGGACACTTAATGTAAACACCAATCACTTCTAGAATCTCAAGATTCTTCATAATTTCTCCATAAAAAGTTTTAAAAAGTCTTAAATAATTGAGATGACCTGCAAAAGTGTGTTTGAACAAAAAAACATTATATTAAATTCAATGGCTAAAAACACCTGTCTAAACCGCAGGGTGGACTCAACTGGACACGGGTTTAACTCTTTCTGTACTCTTCCACAGCTCTGGCAGCCAGTGGTGGTCAGCCGCCCATTTCCAGTCTTGAGGGCAGTGGCAAGGTGCTGATTGGTGGTTCTGGAGGTCAGAGGTCAGGCCTGCCATCTTCCCTCTTCTTAAACCACCCGTCTCTGTTGTCCATGGCGACTGGGATGGGACTGACCAGCTCTGCCATCCCCAGGGCCGACAAGGCTCTGTTCTCAGGCGGCATGAGCCCATCCCCCTGCTCCAGCCCCGCCTCCTCCTGCTCTTCCAGCGAATATCTACACAGCCCACATTTGATGGGCGGAGCTAAGATTGAGTGACACTTCCAGGAAAACCAATTGTGGGGAAAAGGGGAGGGAGCTGAAACCTTCTCCTCCTTCACTCCTCCTCTTTCTCCTCCTCCTCCTTTCAACCAAAGCATCTCTGTCTCTCTCTTCCTTCATTTCTGTCATTCATTCTCTCACTTCTTCTCTCCCACTCTTCTGAAGCCAAAAAGTACACAATGTGGACGAGGGGAGGGACGAAGAGACAGAAGCGAATACAAGAAGAAGAGAAGAGGAGGGACGTGTAAAACCAAAAATGAAAAAGATCCATTAGGAGGGTTAGTGGAACGCGGTCGATCGTATATATATATATACGTATGTATATTTTTTTTTCCTGGAAAGAATAACTTTCAGATGTGCAGGGACTAGAAGAAGATGCCGAATTCTCCTGATCCTTAAATGATCCTTGAGCCAAAAATAACAAAAAGACAACTGTTGATTGTGTCTTGCCCAAAGGCAAAGCAGTAGGACTTAAGCTTGGACATGCCTGGAGTACTTAAAAACCAAAAGAGTACCACCAAGATGAACTTTTAAAGACTCACAGTGACAAAAAAAACAAAAAAAAACAAAGACAAGCATAACCAAAATCTCAAATACCAAAAAAGTAAAAACCAAAAATACGGAAGGAAAAGCTTTATCCAGCGGACCTGTAAATAGCTCAGCGTCCAGTGCCAGACCCACTCAAATGATCCAGCCATCTCCCTACTCCATCCCTTCAGTTCATCTGGCATCCTCTCGTATTGTCTGCCCATGCATCACTGTACTGGCTAGTTTACTAATCATTTTTGTAAATTCCTGCATTAGTTACTGTACCATTGTTCAGCATCCAGTGAGCCGTGCTCAAAAGCATTTTATCATTTTTGTACAGACGTTCAAACTTTATTGTGTCCTTCTTTCTACCTCTTCATCTCTACTTCTGTTTAACTCCAGTTACTTTCCAAAAAACGGGTTTATTTAAAATCTTTGCTCATTTTTGTGTTCATTTGTTTTTGAACACATACGTTATTACATGTGGTCTACATTTTCATCCTCATCATCGTGTCTTCATTTCTTACATGTACAAACGTTGCATCAGCTTCAACACTTAGGGCTGCATGATGCACACATTTATTGCATTTTTGTGTCTCAATATCGCAGTGGCAATATAGTAGTGACGGCTGTGACTAGTTCCCCTCATGACTTTTTTCAAAATCAATCTGAATATTGCCATAAAAAGAATAACAACAGTGATTTATTATTGATTTTTCATTGATTGTATGCAACAATTAAGGTGCAAACAGAACACCAAACATTACTCACTGTCGCCTTCTCAAAGTATTATTAAAAAAATTTAACATAAAATTAAACATCACCCCCTTAAAATATGAGATTACCAACTCTTACATTTACAAATGTTAAACAGTAAAGAAGATACAGCACCAAGCCAGATATTTTTTGTAAGATCCAAGATATTTTAAAGTCTTTTAATTGTGAAACTATGAAAAATCCTTTTGTGATGAAAACAAAGACACTAAGAAGTGGGAAAGATTGTGATTAGATTAAATAATTATTATCAGATAATAATAATGTATTAAGTGTGGCATCAATCAGGATTAACTTGCAATGTTTTTGATCAAAATAATGTAAACATTTGCTGGATTAGCACTGTTAGAAACCCTCCTGTAACTAGAGGGCTTAATTGTATATTGCATTTGTTGATGACGGGTGGCACAGTGGCTACTCAGAAACGTGTCCATAGGTATAATGGAATGTGTGAGTATGTGTCGCCCTGCGAAGGACTGGCGCCCCCTCCAGGGTGTGTTCCCACCTTGCACCCAGTGATTCCGTGTAGACTCGGGACCCACCGCGACCCTGAACTGGATAAGCGCTTACATACAGTGAATGAATGAATGAGTCGTTGGTGACACCAGTTATTTAAAATCACTGTATATATTCATACTACCATATTGTGAAAATAATTTTTTAACAAACTATAAATTGTACCGCACTATACTACATGTGTTTCATTTAGCATTTGCCTGCAAACAATAAGGGGCATTTTCTCTTTACTACACAACCTGAAGTGAGTGAATATAGTTCATTCCAGTTGTTCCTGTGTCTAAGTGTCTCTCATTATCTCTGTTAATTTTCAATACAAACATCATTCCATTGACTCCTATTCATGTTTCTGTCAGCTACATTCATTTTTGGATACCAAAGTAACTCCCTGAAAAACATAACCCACTCACCACTCAGAATCTGAGAGGATGCTCTCCCCCATTCATTTACTCTGGAGAGGACTTCACCGACGGAAGTTCTAAGGATTGCGATGCCCCCCCCCCCCCCCCCCCTTATCCTTGGGGCTCCAGTTATGAAGCAAAAAAAAAAAAAAAACAAGAAAAAATCCAATGGAAAAACCAAAACCAAAAAGTCAGCAACTTCAAGAAGCAAACCAAAAAAAAGTATTTATCAAGCCAAATTTGTATGGAGTTGAGGAAGAAGAGACCAAAGACAAATGTCCTTCCATCCATTTTACCTGGAGGTCATGAATACGTGTGTTGGTGGATGGAGGGATGGTAAGGATGGATTGATGGATACCCCCTCTTCTTTCTCCCATAACTCAGACTCTGGTTTGGTCTGCTTTATCAACCTCATGGAGATGTGACTGGTTTGTTTATCTGGGTTCGGGAATGACGTGGTTCTCTACTCTTCCTTTATAACCTTTAAACTCCTTTATTTATTTGTCTGGGGTTTTTTTGTGGGAGTTTTTCTCTTCTGCGTGTTTTCCTTTTTCTTTTGGCTTGTGTGCTGTTGTTTGGGGAAAATATCTATCGGATGATTAGAAAAAGGTCTTTTTCTTTTCTTTTTTTTAAATAATTGTCTCTTCCTTGTTCCTAGTTGTGCTAGAGACTCTATCAGGATGTTGGGAAAAATACTGTGAACGTTCATCGAAACAGAGAAACTAGGAGATGAGAATATAACAAACCAAAGTTGAACAGCATTTTTAAAAGCTTTAAATGTCAAAACCAAATAGCAGATATGCTGATGTTAAAGACTCGCACACACCCAAAGATCGCCCACCGGATGGACCCCCAAAACAAAACTAAATGTAAGGGGTCTGCAGGTGGTCAGATTGCCGTTTAGATGGAATGGATCAGTTAGTGCTTCTATAGATTTTGTAGTAAATCACCTATGTTATATACTGCTTACTTATTGCTAATGTATAAAAACGAGAAAAAAAATCCCAAAAACTGCAGATACTTCATTTTAAACCACAATGTTTCTTACGGTCTCTTTTGGATTTTCTGTTTCCCCCAACTCACTTTTATTATTTGATTTTATTTCTGACTTTTAATCTACTGTATTTATTTCATTGATTCCAAATACATTTTAAAATGGAATTCCACATCCATCCGTAAGTGGCATTCTGAGTGGTGTGATGTGAAGAGAAATTTGTGGTGTAATGTGTAGAGAATGTTTCCACATTTTGATTCTTTTTTTTTTCAGGGGTAGTGATAGGAACCAGGCGTCCCAGTGTATTTGGCCATTTTATTTACAAGCTAATGCTACATACACATGCTACAACTGAACAAATATGGTCTGAAATCTGATTGGCTGAGCCACATTTGAAGCCATACACCTGATATACTCACTTATGAATGTGACTGAATTCTGTATTAATGCTTAGTTTGAATGGTCAGAGACTAGATTTGTTTACACCATGTGCTGACAGTTATATATGTAGTGGAAATAAGTCAATGACCACAAATTAAATTAAATGGCTACCTATGTGTCATACATACGTTAAACGTACGTAAAAAATTGCCCATTGATAACTACATAAAAGTTTGTCTCAGGCATCAGACAACAAATTTATAGCAATCTCATTATCTCTCTACTTTACTGTGTTTACATTAATATCTTCAGACGTCTGGTTCCATTCACCTCCACTGTAAATGACTTGCTGTTCACATCATAATGAACCATTCAGAACTTGGTGGAATCTCGCTTTAACGGCAGGTTTAAATTTGAGGCATTGGGTTGTGTCAAAAAGGCTGTGAACAAAATGGCTCCCTTATTAGTATTCTAGTATTTAGTGAAGCACTATTTAGTTCACTATGCAGTGCTAGAAAAATAATCATTTTGATATTTCCACTGTCCTTTGATTAGTAACAAAGAAACATTCAGCTTTGATGTTTACTATAATAAATCATGCTTGAATGCGTTTTTACAATTCAGACACTCAGTTAAAAACGGACGACATACTCAGTAAAGCCCTAAAACTGTAAATAGGGAGCCATTTTGAACACAGTCTGTGTTAATCCTACGTCGCCAAGGCAACCTTTTGAAACCAAATCCATGGAAGAATGCAACCATTGGTCCTAAATGGCCAGTGATGTCACAGGGGGTGGAGTTTTGCCCCCTCTGACCCTCTGCTGCTGCTCTTCTGTGGGCGGAGCCTGTGGAGAGTTTAAATCAAATTAGGGTAAAGAGCAGCACTTCATCAGACTCTGGAATTTTTTACTTATTATTAGAGTTAAAGCACGCAATGCTTAGAACTCTATTGAATTGTTCAGATTTTTTCTTCTTCTTGTTATTATTATTTATATTAGTTTTGTACAAACCAAATTTTCACCACAATTTTGTGGCAGCATTTTACAAGCTAATTCTAGTTTGCAATATTAAAAAAATATTAAACCTAAGAATAAATACATTATGTCAATGCAAAGAATATTTGGTTACACTTTTCTGTATGTCATTGTTCATAAGCCTTTAATGACACATGACATAAACATACAAAACGATCCAACTTATTCTACAAAGCATCAGTTTCTTTAGTCAATATTATGACAGCCACCACTTTTTGGAATTTTTCTTAAGAAAGCTTGTATCATTAGTCATGTCAGGCTTATACATGTGTAGCCTAATGAACAATGACCCACAGAAATGTGTTACAAAATGCTTTTATTATAAAATTGCTGCAGTCGTAGCAACACTATTGCTATAGCAACAAAACAAAGTAAACGTTCCAGGAGCAGGGAAACAGATTGATCACTTTGAATAAATATTAATGCAGCAAGGTTTTTTCTCCCAGTTTCTACTGGTCCATTCTCCAGGAAGTTTTAAAACAGTTTTAAGGGCAGCTGGCATTTCTTAGACAGAAATCGTCACATAAACAACTGATGTCTTGACAATTTGTGCTATCTATCGATATGTCCTAATTAGCAGTTCTACGCAGGCCCAGACCCAACTTTTTAATTATTATTATTATTATTTTTTTTTTCATGATTTTCCTTTGGTGCATTATACAACCTTAGGATACTGTTATTATTATTATTTTTTTAGTGTTCCAAAACTGTACATAACAAATGAAATGTAAAAAATGTTATAAAACATTTTATTATCACTATTATTACCTTACAGTTTTCTTCATATGAGAATTTAATCTCCTACTTATATTTCTGTTTTGGAGAATTTTCTGATATGCTACTTTTAGCATATTAAAAATATCATTCATACCTACTGTCTTATTTAGACGGCTGTACTTATACACTTGTAATTGTACACTATGCTAGCACATTTCGACAAGGTAGCACAACTTGACAGAACACCAGTCCAATTTGTTACAGCATATTATATTTGTGTTAAGGAATTACGCTAACTTTTTGACTGTGCTCTTATTGTTGGATGCACTGCTGCTCCAAGCCCTGACCTGAAAGCTTTAAACAGCTACAACCAAAAAATAAAAACTGGAAGAGAAGGAAGATGGAGGGAATTTGCACCTAAATAATAAATAAATATCCTCTAAAGAAAATGAAATAACATTTTTATGAATCCTGTTTTCTTAATGCTTAATCAGTACATTTATATGGTATTAAATTGCATACATAATTTATAATGTCTGGCATAAACATATGTAGTTGCTTGTAAGTAGTTATCATTACTTACACTTTATAAACCATGAATATTGCTTCATCTGTAAATGTTTAATCAGGGTTCTACCCTGAATCACTGGTTAAGGAATATACCCCAGACTGGGAAGCGGTCCTTGCAGGGCATCATAGACAATCCACCTAAAAGCATGTTTTTTGGACTGTGGGTGAAAATCGGAGCACCTGGAAGAAACCCATGCAGACAAGGGGAGAACACACCCCTCATAAATCGTGACCAGAGGCAATGATCAATCTCAGGAGCCCAAGATCCTGAAGCTGTGTTCCAAACTAAGACCACATGACTTAATAAATGTTAGGTCTCATACAGCATTAAAACATTGTTTCATCAGCACATGAAAGCAAGAGTGTACAGAAGTTATTTTAAATACATGCTCTAATGCATTACTGAAGCTAACTTTAGCCATGTACTCTTGCTTTTATGAATGCAATCATAATTTATTTATTTATGCCAGGCATTATAACATATCCTGTATGTTGTACACCTTATGAAGTAATTACGAAGTAAGTCTTAAGAACACATGATTCATAATTATGTATTAGAGGCAAAAGGGAGAGACAGAGGAGGGAGTGTGAAGGACTGGAACTGAAACTTGTAGCATTAGCATAGCATCAATGCTGTCTCCATCTTTCTCTCTCTGGTTCTCTGCCCTTTTCTTCCTGTTTTTCCTCTTTTGTTTCTCATCGTCAGGAACAGAGACAGTTCTTCAAATACCTCACACTCTCTGGTGATAAACCAAAACTGATAAACGTTTAATGAAACGATGGTGCATCTGTGTTGAGAGGCAGGCTAAGGGGAGAAGTCATGTTCAGATTCAAAGAATATGAGGTCATTGTGCTGTATTTGCATCTCTTATTAGCTGCTTATTAGGAAGATACAAATCCTGCTAATTTTTTACACAAGTAGATGTATATTACATTCAGTAAATGTAGTGGGTAGCCTCCTCTGGAGGAAAACAGTAGAATATATGCTGAATGTTGCTAGAGTAGTTTAGAAATCATCAAACAATGGGAAGGTGGGGAAACATGGACGTAATTTTAATTTTGAACCATGTTTATAAGGATAAGAACTTGAAGATCCAATTATTTACACCTCACAACACAGAATTGATTTTCCAGCTGGTAATCACGACTCTGGCTTCTAATTAATGAAGGGTCAGTATGAGTGAACAACAATAAAGAATTGAAATTCCTGAACAAATGTTTTCTTTGGCCATAATTCAGAAATATTAATTGTAAAAAAGGTGTTTGACCCTGCTTTAACTCACTCAAAATCATATGCTTTAAATAATAATATGAATATTCCCTTGTCTGGATATTCAAATACTGTTCCTTTAACTGCCCATCCATTTGAGTGAGATTTCAGCACCTGCCAACACCTTATTTTGACAGCATTTCTCAGTAGTCCAGTCAGGAAGGTGCAAAAAAAAAGTGCTCACTAAACATTGACCCACAAGGTCTGCATTAGGCGACACAAAGGTCATTATATGCAATGGAATACAAGCTCATCATCTTCTGGAGCTGGACAAAGTGCAGACAAAAGCAGATGCTAATGTCTTGAAATGGGACCAGCATTGTCTACTCTGTTTCCTTTTCACTTCCTTGCTTTCTGAGTGTTTTCCAGGAGAGGCAAAACTCTAAAAGTTGTATCAGGGGCCATATTTTAATTCCTTATTACTTTCATAGAAGTGACTGAATTATACATAGTAGCGGCTGAATATTTTATAGTGTAACTGGATTGTTTGTAGTAGTTACTGAATAATACAGAGTAATTTATATGTACTGAATTATTCATATTTACTATTGGATACTATATAGATGCTACTGAATAATTTGTATTTGTTCCGGAATAATTTATCAGTTACTGAATAATTGATAGCTATTGGACAATAGGCCTAAGTCTGAAAATTAAGAAGCCTTGTGGTTAAAGAGTTGAAGCTAAACCTAAAGTTCATAAGAAAATATCCACTAGAAATGTGTTGTGGTCTCTTTGGGGCATGAAGCACTAGAGAATGATACCAAAGCAAAAACTCAGAGACACAACCAAATCTATAAAAATAAAGAATAAAGTATCCATAAATCACCTAGGGAGACAGCTTGACAAAATAAATGTATTTTGTTTATCGTTAAACAAAATGTTTAAACAAAATCTGACGTGTTTGTGCTTGTATATTTAGGTTTGTAACAGGCTGATGTAGCTAGCACGTAATGAAAATCTCACCAGTTAGCATCATGCTAATTACATAACTTTAAATTTGCCTCAGGCTATGTTGAGTTGTTCAGAATTTCTAAGTAATTTCTAAGACTATGTGACACTATTAGCTCCATAAACATACAAAACAAAAAAAAGCTCAAGCTTCAAGATGGCTACCACAGTCTTATCTATGCTACATGCTATTTTAGCAGGTATTCATGCCTCAGGAATTTAAACCAGACAGCTTTCCTGAGGTCATATTCTGGAGGAAGGATAACATATGGTTGAATATATGTCCAGTCTAAACACATTCTAATTAGTAATATCAGACACTTCTTAGTGTACCCACTCTTTGAATGCTTGTATAATCTCTATAGAGACCCTATAGAGCACTGACCACTAGAATGGGACAGCTTGGACACAGAGTCACCAAGACTAATGTTAAGTGTTGGCAAGTAGGGTGTAATGCCCCCATGTATTCGGCTGTTTTTCCTGTCTATTAATGACCAATCTTAGAGTAGCAAGGAAAAGGGAAAGAAAGCATGATCCCTCCTCCAGCTTTGTCCTCTCTTCCCTCTCTCTTTCTGTCCTTCTTTAAAAAAAATTAAACAGCTTTAATCCAAAGGTGTATGAAGAACGGAGTAAATATCGTAAACTCATCCTAGTGAAACCAAAGATCTCCACTGATGCATCTCCTGTCGTTTCTCCTTCTGTCTCGCCCCCACCCAGTCAGTCACCTCGCATCCCCAGGCTAGCCAAAGCGAATCATCGTTTAAAAAAAAAAGGAAAAAAAAGATGATTTTGATAAGAATGTATATTTTTTATCTTATTTGTTATTGGGGGAAAAAAGAGAAACTTCAGCTTTTTCGTGAAAGGTAACCATGGTGATGACAAACTATGATGATGGTGATGACGGTGGTGGTAAAAAAAAGTTTCATGATTTGTCTGTGCTTTTTTAATAATGCTAACCTGCCCCATGGTCCACTGATTCCTTCTTTGTGTATGTGTGTGTGTGACAGTGAGAAAGAGAGAGAGAGAATGAAAAGAGAATGTGAAGATCCCTGCTGTGTTTTCCTTTGCCAAAGATTTGTCTTTTTTTCCCCCCTCTATCTTTCCCTCTTTTCTCTTCCCTCTGCCGGCAGGTTAGCCTAGTGTATTTATCTCTGAAACAAGAAAAAAAAAGAAAGAAAAAATTGACAAGACAAAACTTGCTTGTTCATTGTACAGTGTTGTTCATTTTAAGTCATTTTTGTAACTGAAAGTGTTTCACTCATTAAAATAAAAATGGTAGAATACAATAAATAGCTTTGTCTTTTATGTCTTTTTTTCTTTTAAATGTCCTGTGGCTGTTGAAGTAATTTCCATTCACTTAGCTTAAAACCACACACTGCAACTTTGGGGGATTTAGAGACCTCTCTGGTGGAAATGTGTAATTGCACACGACATTATTCCTGGTTTTTGTGTACAACTTTATAATTTGTGCTGTGGTGCAGCAGGTAGTGTCGCAGTCACACAGCTCCAGGGGCCTAGAGGTTGTGGGTTCGATTCCCGCTCCAGGTGACTGTCTGTGAGGAGTGTGGTGTGCTCTCCCTGTGTCTGTGTGGGTTTCCTCCGGGTGACTGTCTGTGAGGAGTGTGGTGTCTTCTCCCGTGTCTGTGTGGGTTTCCTCCGGGTGACTGTCTGTGAGGAGTGTGGTGTGTTCTCCCTGTGTTCGCTTGGGTTTCCTTCGGGTGACTGACTGTGAGGAGTGTGGTGTGTTCAACCTGATAGAACACCTTTGATATGAATTAGAGCTGAGCCAGGCCTTCTCTCCAACGTCTGTCTGACCTCACAAAGGCACTTCTGGAAGAATGGTCAAAAATTCCCATAAACACACTCCTAAACCTTGTGAAAAGTCTTCCCATAGATTTGAAACTGCTGTAGCTGTAAAAGATGGGCCGGCATCACATTAAACCCTATGAATTAAGAATGGAATGTCACTCAATTTCATATGCGTGTGAAGGCAGATGAGTGAAGATATTTGGCAATATAGTGTAGCTGCTGGCCACAGGACTCTATTGGCTGGATATTTTTCGTAGGTGAAGTAAATGGTGTTTCATAAAGTACGCAGATTTATTTTTTTGAAGATTGTCAACACTGTTCCTACCATTTTCGTTATCTATTATCACTCAGTTTAGAAGATTATTTGTCGTTTTTCCATTCTGTAACCATGGAGCGGTTCAATATCGTGCAATGCATTCTTATTGTGAAAACCCATTACAAAAACGAGGAGTGCTACGCAGAGACTGTCCGTAAACTTTGCGTGATCTTTGGACGTGGCAATGCCTCTACCACAACAGTTTCGAGGTTGGTGCAGAAATTCGAAGAATCTGGGTCAGTTGCAATCAGAAAATCGCCCGGTCGAAACCGTAGTGTTCAAACGCAACAAAACATGGCGGTAGCGCACGACCGTGTGAAAGTGAGCCCTGTGAAGTCGCTTCACTGTCGTTCACAACAGCTGGGTATGTCAACATCTGTGCATCGAATACTGAAAAAAGATCTTCATATGCTCCCTTACAACATTCAGTTGACACAAGAGCTGAAACCAGCAGATCATGCAAAACAGCGAAGAGTCGCCGATTGGATTTTGACTAGACACAAGAGGACGATAAAAAGAGTTATCGTTAATTTCAACAATCGGACGACTACCTGCAGAGAAAGTGGAGGTGGTCATATGCTCGATATCATATCTCATTATTAAATTGAATTATGTTGAATGAAATTACATAAATTTAAATTTTGCTTTGATTTTGGCGGAGTTATTGAATTTTTAAAAAAACTTTGTACTTTATGAAACACCCTTTATTTTCAGTCTCACATTGACAGTGGTCAAAGTTGTGTTTACAAACTACAGCAGCACTGCTGGGTCCGATCCATTCATACCATACAGCAGTATTCCAACATCTATTTAGGCCAACATTTAAAGATGCAGTGGCAGTTATAGTAGCAAAGGGGGACAAACTAAATATCAATTTAATTCATACAACCTGGCCACTGTGTACTGTTATTAGATATGAGTCCTAGCTACTAGCTTTAATAGTACCACAGTAGACGACTTCTGTGAGGGAAGAAGTTTATTCTTTTCCAGAGTACAGTCTAGTCTGTCCTCTCACAAATATTCACAAAAAATTCCCATGATACACATACAAAATAAAACATGGCCAATAATAAAAAGAGCAAAGAAAAACAAGAAGAAGAAAAGTCATTCAAAATTGATCTGTAATAATGTAAAAGATACAGAGACGACAGATTGGCTAATCAATTGATAGTGTAAAAATGCAGGAAATAATTACATTACATAGGGGCACACAGCTTAGTATGGGTGTCTTCTTAAGTTTAGGGGAGGGGGAGGTGGAAATAATGTGAACTGTATAGCAACAGGGAGCACCTGACCATGTGTTTAATTTCATTGCATCCCTGATTATGTGATTTCATTCTATTGCAGATTTGTGTATAGCTTAGGCAGTACAAACCCATAAAGTGGCACTATGAGTACCACAGAGACTTCCAATGTCAGTGTGTGTTTGTGTGTGTATTACAGTAGTCTTCCTCTGCACTCCGTGGACCCACAGCAGCACAGCAGCTCTTTGCCCTCCACACTGCCCACCTCATAGTTATAGTCCCAGGTCAGTTCTGTTCCTGCACGAATTCGCCTGGACACAGAGTGGAACATTTTAAAAACACAGACATAGTACACCAGGGTTTCTCCACCACAAAACACCCTCCATCTACTGGCCCTCAGTCCAACGCTGAAGAAATGCCAAAGGTCTGAAGTGGGATAGTGGTGGCACTTTGTCAGAATAAACCCCAGAATTTAGATAACCCTGCACTGTTGAATGATTTGAAGATTTTGGAAAAGTTGAATTACATTTTACATTGAAAAATGTTTTCTAACTTTGGTGCCCTTCCCACTGCAGAATGATCTAATGACTGTGAGCATGTTTTCAGAGTTTTCTGAAGAAAAGAGTCTAAAGTTGAAGGACAAATCTTCTGAGGATGCAAGTGAATGACACACACTCTTAGTAACTTCTTTAAGGAACCGAATGTGGTTCAATGGCATCACTCAAAGAACCTTTTGTAACAGCTTTGTTCTGTGCTGTTGAGAATGTCTCTCGTGCTCCAGTTGTCAGCTCATGAAGCCTTATGACCTTATTCTTGCAAAAACATTTGTGAAATTAATACATAAACATAGATGTCTAACAATTCTTCTTCCATACTTTTGAATTATACTTTGTCAATTTCAGCGTTTACAGAGTGACTCACAACAGCACAACCCCCCAATTTTAGTGTGTAATGTTCACTCCTGACTCTGTAATACTAACTTTCTACTAACTATTTGTATAAAACACAGCACAGCTATAAATAATACAAGGTGTTATACCATTCAGTGTTCTTTGGGAAACAAAATGCATTACCATGATTAATATTGATACAAAACAGTTTTTTAATTATATATTTTTAATAATACACATTCAGAAATAACTAAATGCACAAACGGTTCTGTAAAACACTTTACACAATAAAAAAAATAACATTCTAATTGTGCCATTCACCGGATGACATTAAAACTGTGATGTAATTCGTTTAGAGATTTTAAAGTGAGGCATAAGAAATTTTACAATCTTAAATTAAAACAAATAAAGATAAAAATATAGGACATACTTGCTGGCAAAGAATGCAACCCAAGGGAATCGCAGATCATGAGTGTCCACGAATACATTCTGAACGAAAAGGTTAGGACTGCAGCTATGCTGTAACAAAAAAAGATAACACATTAGTTCTCATCTACATCTTTCATACATTCACAGTAGTCAGTTATAGACTACAACGTCTATTACAGCTTTCACACAACTAGATCAAATTATAGAGCTGGATTAATGTTCCCTAGGGAAATGTATTTTAAATGAGAAAGCAACAAAATGTGCGCTGTGTATCTAGTTTTTACAGACAGTAATAACCGTTAAAATTAATGAGCCATTCTGATTTTGTGATGCATCTTACGTAGAGGATCAGCGATGGACGTGAAAAGGCACAGAAATCAAAGCTATTTAGATAGGGTGAGAACAGAGCTGTTTTCTTTGATCATAAATGTTTTATTAAGATCCCTAGGGATCTGTTTTTACTCATGAAAAGTGGTGAGATATGTCCCCGAGTCCATTCAAAGTCCTTTCAGCATGAACTGTGGGGAAATTGGAGGAAATTACTCAGACCTCACACTGAGTACTCACATTGAGGTAGCGTCCCAGATTTCCCTCCAATTTAGCATCAATGATGTAACAAGACTCCTCCCCATCAAAGAACTGTCGGGTGGTTTTGGGGCCGCCTTCACCCCCTGGGCCCTGATTGCCTCCTGGGCCTCCTGTTTTCACCTTTATTCCGTGGGAAGATTTCATGGTGATACCTCGTGTTGATTTCACTGCTACCTGCCTTTTCACCACCACCACTAGATCAACAAAGAGAGAGAGAAAGAGAGAAAGAAAGAGAGAGAGAGAGAGAAAGTTTAACTGCCATAATTTTAAGGCTCAACTTGCATTTCTAACACAGATTACTTGGAAAACGGAATGTTCTCTCACATTAAGAGACATGAACAATGAAAAGAACAATATATAAACCATCAGATGGTGCTTTTGTTACATTTTGTTTTCAATTTCAAAGGCATTTAAAATTTATTTAACCCAGTCTTACGTTTCAGAGCTGTCAAAGATTTCTAAGTATCTGATTAGCGAATGTTAGTTTCTGTTTTACCATTTCTCCTCTTTACTGTATTTACTTTTGCATCATTTTCAAGTCTTTCCTGTCATATTAAATATATTAAATTGTTAAAATACAAATGTTCCAAAAATTTAACACTAAAATCTGTAATTTTCCTGTAAATTCACCTCAATGTTTATTTAACAGTAAAAATGAACTCAATCATATATTTTAATACATACAAATTTAGAAATTGACGCATAGAACACTGGCTGGGACAGAATCATATTTTCCACTGGTTCACATCACATTTTTGTGTTAATTGTAATTTTTAATAATTTCAGAATTGAGACCTTCTCTTATTATGAAGTGTGGGAGGTGAAATTACTAAATGACTTGCACTCAGAAACTTAGTCTTTGTATTGACTATTGACCCTGAATCTCATCTACAAAAGGCTATTATTTGTATAGTGCTTAAATAAACTTCATTTTAAACTTATAGTTCAAGTTAAACACAGCCTTCAGTCTGAAAAGCTCCAATAATATAAACCTGACCTTGTTGGTCTAGTTACTTGTACACGGTCAGGGTTTGGACTCTTGAAATGCTGCTATGTTTTAAAATTATAGTACACTAAATATACTGTTTCTGCATAGAAACCCTATTTTTGCTCTTCACACGTGCACACACACAGTACAATTCTGATTCACATTTTACATGTTGAGATAGTTTCCCAACTTTCATGGAAATTGGGTTTGTAAATAAAAATAAAAATCATTTTACTGTTTTCTGTAGACTCTTGCATAGACACACTTTTGCACACTATTTATGAGGAGCCACCTTAGCTGCTGTTCACACAGAATTGTGATGTCATTTATAAAAGTGACTGGTAATATATTGTGAATACTTTAAATTTTAATGTGAATAAAAGTTAAAAAGCTATTTATTTGATTTCTCTCCTACCCTGAGGCTTCTTTTCACGCTCTTTGTTGTCATCTGACCCAGAGCTGATGGTTTGCACATCATCACTGTCTGAGAGGGTCATCACGTCCTGTGAGAGAGAAAGAAAATATACAGCAGAAAAAAGAAAGAAACACAAATAAAAATAAATTACTCTTTTAATCCCACTGTTCTCGGAGATCTCTAGTTGTCACCAGTTTCACGAGTCAGTGCTCCCCCAGTGACCTTCAATCCAAATGATCTGGGGGTGTGATACTTCTACAGGTTGTATCTGATTTTATCTGAATATAACAAATTACATATAGAAATGTTTTTTTGATTTTGTGAAATTACACACAAACTCTCCCTTTATTTTCCAGTACCACAAAATAACAAGGAATGTCAAGTTGTACTAAGTACAGTTGTAATAAGTATGAATTCCAATCTGCCCGTTCAGCCTGAGCCACATTCACCTGCTTTGTGAATGACACCTGGCTGAGGGAGCACTTGTGTCCTCCTCATTTACCTTTTTCTCCGTCTTGGGCCCACCCTCCTCTTTGACATTTTCGCCAGTGGATTCAGATTGACTTGTCAGCCATGAGGCCACTTTACTCTTCCCGCTCTCCTCCGGCACAGGAGGCGGCTTCCTCTCCTCTGTCCCCCCACCGGACACGCTCATCCCATCCTTACTGTCCTGACTCTCTAGAAGAAGAGAGAAAGGGAAAAATGGAAATTTAAAGAAAGAGAATTGTTTTGGGTTAAATGACTACTTACAGATACAGAAAAAAAAGTCAAACACTTATGTCACAAAAATGACTAAAGTCTAAAGAGCCCTGCACTGAGGTGTGTGCAGATGTGTAGTGGGTGTTGGCGTAATTCCTACGCAGGAGACTGGGTTCCTATAATATGACAAAGTTAAATTGGCTTCAAACTTTATTGACCAACAACTTTTTTGACTTCAAGAGTCAATAAATTTATCAATGATAAAAATAGTAATCATTGCAGGTTTAGTTTTTTTTTTAGCCCCATTTCTCCTTACCTTCCTGAAGTCCTTTGGTCTGTCTGCGAGTGGTGTAGCTCCTCCACACTGAGCTGGAGGTGTAGTAAGTGTCTTTTACAAACGTGTCGTCTGAGGAGTCGGTATCGTCTGGGTTTGAGTCCTTTTCATCTTCAGTTTCGCCTTCATCAGAGGAGCCTCGGCCTGTGGGAGGGAGAAGGAAAAAATACAACACATTTAAAACACCTGCTGCTGTCTGCAGACACGATTCTAATTCAGTCTTTTATTATCCTTTAAAGAGTGAGTGTCTTTCAGAGTCTGTACTGAGCACCTGATTAGCCATCTGCTCTTTCTAGCACTTTACTCTAAATATTAAACATTGCTGAGACTTGTGGTTGGTATTTATTCCCCTGTAGCCATTAGGCATTAGGATATTGCTGAACTCCTGCATCCAGACGCACCTTCTAGCCAAAACCACTCTTAAGAAGACACATCTACACACCTTTTCCTGTGGTGCTGCTGTTTCTGTCATCAGTCTTGAAAGCAGTTTTGCCCTTCTGGCCTGGAGTTCTTCGCATCTTGACCCGGCTCAAGTCCACTCCGCTGCCCTCGCTGTCTGAACAGTGCGCCTCACTCTCGTAGCCCTCTTTAAAGTTCTCCACACTCTCAATGTGGTCCAGATTGGCAAAGTATTCGTCTCCCATCTCCAAGCCCTCTTTATCAGCGAAGTCATCGGTGAGGATTTTCCCTGAGAGGTGGAGGGAGGCGGAGAGGGGTACACAGAAATAGAAAGAGAGAAATATATACCAAAGTATTATTAACAATAATAATAATTACTACAACATCTTTTCAAATGATAAATAACAGTAATATGACATTTTCTTCTTCTTCTTCATGCTCTGATGTATCAGAGATTGCATAGGAACCTATTTTAAGCATGGCCTCTCAAATGTAGGGGGCCCGCTCTAAGGGACATCACCTGCCCCGCCCCCTTCCCCCCTCCCCTCACTTTTCATAAAGAATTGATCTTAATGGAATTTTCATAAAGAATTGATCTTAAAAAAAAACAAAGAGGGAGGGGGGGGGGAGAAAAGGATGAAGCAGAAATCCAGAGCAGCATCTCCGTACCTGCATAAATACAAACGAAGGAACCTTTGGCCACATCATCAAGGCAACGTATCCCCCAGCCTTTGTTCTGTGTTTTAAACAGCTGCAGACGCACCTGAAGACCATGCTGCACCAAGCGATTAGTACACATCTGATGATTACAGCGGCATCGCTTATTACACTCATATATTCTGAGAGAGGGAGAAAGAGAGAGATCAGATACAACTCTATAATACACCACCAAAGCTTTGATGCACCGCCATCTGTCTTTGTAAAATGTAATTGCTCTAGACACACACAGTGCTGTTGTTGTTGTTTTTTGGGTGGTTGTGTGAATGTGTGATACACACCCTGTTGGCAAGCACTCCTCCAGTCTCTTGTAGTGGTACCCAGCATTGGGGTTTATCTGACCCCCAGGAGTACACGCTGTGGCCTGTAGGGTCAGCTGGTGGCAAGAACATTTTGATCTGCACAAAAATAAAATAAATCATTCAGATTAGCCAGTGTGTTCTAAAGCAGAATCACTAAACATATTCACATCCTTCACCTCCACCCCAGCCATTAGTACGAGGGTGGTTATTCATAGCTGCAAATACTTGAACTGTTCCCAAATTAGTGACTGCCAATTCCACACATTAACACTATCAAGCTGCGAGGGTGAAGCCAAAGAGATGCTTCCTCCGAGCCAACCAATGCTTATTTCAGACTGCACTGGAACCCAACATAAGCCCTATCCACACAGCATATAACTATTAATAATAATAATTAATAACTATAATAGTATAGACACTAACTTGTCCTGGCAGCCGTCTGTACATTCACAGCCAACGAGGAAATCTGCGCTGGTGTTGATATAGACCCCATCCTCAGGGATGCGCTCCTTGCTGTAGGCGACACTGGGAGGGGGTGTGTTGTCAATCTCGTTCACACAGGACAGGGGGATGTCCTCTCGTCCCCCTGTGATGTCCCGAATGAAGTAGAAGGGTCTCTGTGGCTGGAAGCGACGGTCCACCAACACGTACGGGTCCAGGCAGAACATCTCCAGGTAAATAAAGTCACAGTGCGCCTGGAAGAGGTAGCGCTGGATTTCTGCCATGTTCCTCAGGCTCAGGCCACATGGAGATTTATAGATTACGTGGAAGGACATCTGAAGGGAGGAAGAGAGTTATAAAATGTAGGGTTGGGGCTGTCACAATAAGTATATTATCAATTTACTGTACAATATATGGACGAATAAGTCCTCAATCATTTTTGATGCATGTACATCACCAATCTCTGAGTATTCTTAACTAGGTTTTGAAAAAAATTAATTACTCTTTAAAAGGAGTGTAGTTGCTTTAGTATGCTATTATATCAGTGGCTTAAAATAGTCTGAAAATTACAATTATATCATATCACAAATATTTCAGGTTATCGTGACAGGCATGTGTAGCATTATGAAGAAATAGGTAGGGAGCGAAAGACAGAAAGAAAGAACAAATGTTGAAAAATATAAGAGCAACAGTAGTCCAACCTTGGGTGGTCCAAAGCCCTGAAGAACAGGGTGAAAGGGGTCTAACAAAGTTTGCAGAGCCACAGATGGACTATAACCTGCAATTGCAGAACAACAACATGCATCTACATGGAAAAAAGGAGCTAATAAAATGAACAGCGGTTGTAGAAACAAGGAGCTGATCTGTGTACATCAACATAGAGACCAATCTGATCGCCAAAAGAACTTACAGGAATAGACAAACAGATAGAGGCAGACAAACACAGACAGCCAAAGATACAAACAGATAAGGAGAGAGACAGACAAAAGGACCTTGTAGTTGAGGTTAGGGGTGGGCGATATGGCAAAAATCTATTATAAAAATAGTTTTTTTTTGTTTTGTTTTTTTGTTTTTGCAGGATCACGGTCTTGATTTTATCACAATCCTTTTTCATGCTGGTTTTTAACCTCTTAACACTCCAGGTATTTTTTCCATTTTCCGTCTGAAATTACATACTCAAATCTTGAGGCAGTGAAAAAACTAGAGGCAATTAAATGAAGTAATGTCACAGAAAAGCCTTCAGAATTTTTAAAGTTATTGAAATTAATTTGGGTGGCACAGTGGTGCAGCAGGTAGTCTTGCAGTCTCACAGCTCCAGGGACCCGCTCCGGGTGACTGTCTGTGAGGAGTGTGGTGTGTTCTCTCTGTGTCCGCGTGGGTTTCCTCCGGGTGCTCCGGTTTCCTCCCACAGTCCAAAAACACACGTTGGTAGGTGGATTGGCGACTCAAAAGTGTCCGTAGGTGTGAGTGAATGTGTGTGTGTGTTGCCCTGTGAAGGACTGGCGCCCCCTCCAGGGTGTATTCCCGCCTTGCGCCCAATGATTCCAGGTAGGCTCTGGACCCACCGCGACCCTGAACTGGATAAGGGTTACAGATAATTAATGAATGAATTAAATGAATTTTTAGTAGCTAAAATATGATTAAAACATAAGTTAATTTGGAATCATCTTTGAAATCTTCTTTTGGAATATGAAAGACCCCAACCTCTCCATAAGGAAAACGATTCATTTTACTGCAGATGGATATATATATATATATATAATCTAAGCTTAATGGCAACATTTTACCTTCCTTGATTAATCTCATGCACCTCTCCAAATGGCTTTTTACCCTCACCAAACAGGAAAAAGTTTCTGACTCACCTCGATTTATTCTGATATTTAGTCGTTTCTAACACTCCTTTAAGGCCAGATGTGTTGGAATGAGGGAGCTTTCCCCGACTGTAGAGTGAGGCCGTTTCCCTCACTCCCCTCCTGCGTTTAAACGGTCTCAGTAGGTAAAGAGCAGGCAGTGAAAGGGATCTAAGCTTTGAAAACGTATTTATTGTTTTGATTACTAACCAGTGGATTGACTCAAATTTGGTCTTATGTTAATGGGGACAACCTACGCAAGCGCTGGTATCCTTTGTGTGTGTTTGTCGGCTCTTCAGGCTTCGTAGCGCCACAGTTTTGGTTTTTTTTATTTGGGTGGAAGAGATATCAGGTATGGAATAACGAGTTATTTTGGTTTTAATTCAGTAGTTGTACATTTAAGAGTAGTGACGTACATTATCTGTGTCCTGAGACTGCCAATTTGACTGATGTGTAATATGTTCACAGCACCTAAACAACTTATAAGCACTGCAGCGGACTGTATGTGCAGTAGCACGATCCAACAATCTCCCTGTGATGGTGTATCGTGGACAAATTCTCATCGTTCACGTTCCAATATCGTCATGTCGCACACCCCTAGTTGAGGTGTCTGAACAAGCCAACGGAGACACACACTACAGAGACAGCACAAAGATGGAGACAGACTGACAGTCAGAGCCAAGACAAACCCACAGAGGGACCTAAAGAGACAGACAGACACTGACAGATATAAATGTAGACATAAATAGACAAGACAGACCTTGCGGTTGAGGCGTCTGCGAGCGGTCATGCGGCGGAACTCATAGAGCAGGGGCGTGAGGAGGGGGTTCCTGCCGCGATGCAGATTGGTGTTGGTGGGCCGGATCCGTTTAAGGCATTCAGGGGTGCAGACGTGTGTGAGGTAGAAGAGCCGGTCATTAGGTGCCTGGTAAGAGGGCTCCTGGGGAATTCGCTCACCCCCGAACACTGACACAGTGGTCTGCACGAGTTGCTGGGCGGGAACCACAGGTGTAACTATCTGTATTGGACCACCCTGCAGGAGGTAGGGCCTGAGAGAGTAAGAGAGACAGAGAAAGAGAAATCAGACAGACCTCTACAATAAACCCTCAAAAAAAGACATTAGACTGAAAAGAAAGGAAAGAAATGAGAATCTGTAACACCTGCACTAGTTTAAGGTCACCATGACCAATGCCAAGTGTGAGCTAAAGGGGTATAGAAGATGAGGAGAAGGGAAATTGTGTTCTCTGGATTAATGCAGCTCGGCCCATCCATGAATACCTTTTGGGGATAGGTAAACCTGGAGTGGCTTTTGTCATACCACTTCCTAGCCACTTATTCTTGTACCTCAATGCTATCAAATCCTCACAATACTGTTTCAACATCTAGCATAAATTCTTAAAAGAAAAAGCAAAAGAGAGGAAACACTCTCTTTAAGCATTGTTCACTTTAGAAGAAATTCTAGAAGAGCAAATGTACACAAACAATAGGCTATGATGTAGTTTTATAGCAAATACTCAGACACCTAACAGGTCTAGACCACTCAGATACATTTGGGTACGGGTTTACTCATGTTTGGCATGTGTCTCCAATTATAAGATTGTTTATAAATCTGTGAGAGCAGTGATGTACCAACCTGGGGATGTTGGGCTGAGGGACTATGCAGTTAAAGGTTTTCAGCTGAAATTCAGGGGTAATGCCCGGTCGAGGTGGGGGTATAAATGGGGATGTGCTCTTCTTGGCCATTTGAATCCTGGCGACAGGAACAGAATCAAAAAGACATTTTCATCAATTCATCAATGTCAAAATATCAGTTAAGTTCATTTTATGATGAATGCACCAATAAAAAAAGGCTTATATGAAGTTACCACTTCAGAGATACAAGCTTTTGTTCTGATGACAACTAAACAAAACAAAGGCGATTCAATATTTGGGAGGGATATATTTTTTTTTACCTGGCTAGGGCTGGGGATCAATATTCATTTAATTCGTGGCAGCAATAAAATTACTTCAGCGTATCAAAAAACCTCTATAAGTCTGTCTTGTAAAAGTAAGCATGCTTATTGGCTCTGACATTAGCTTAATAAGGCTGTTAACGCAGCAAGATAAAGGAAAATTTCCAACACAATCTCAAGGGTTCTTGCTGTGTTATTGTACGATCACCATGACGACAGTTTAAATGAATTTGTTTCTCCTTGCTTTCTGTATTTTTTAAAGATGTGGAATAGCATGGGGCTGACAGTTAATAGCATACAGTGCCATTTGTTACTCGTCTCAGGCGATGCTTGTACGTGTGTTTTCCAAGTATGAATATCAGAGTCAGTGACTCAGTAAGAATTTGAGATTTTTATATGTGATATCCTTGAAATAAATAAAAGTTTGCCATTCTGTTTAGATTCAATTTTATATTGTTATTTATTTAAAAACGTGAATAGAACCAAACAAAACAAAAGAGAACACTCACTCAGGGCGAATGGTCTGAAGGAGAGTGGGAGCCTGCATCCGAATAGGTCCAGTGTTAGGTAGTGGAGGTCGAATGGCTAACGAACTGCTCTCATTACCAGTGAACGGTACCACAGGTGCTTTAGCCCTCATTATTCCTACAAACAGAAATAGAAGACGCATGAGGTAGAAAAACTAAGTTGACACCTTATAAAACAACAATTCATAGTCCAATTTGATAAGTTGGATTCAAAAGAAATCACCCATACATGACCACTCCATAGCTTGTCGTTTTATACATATTAAGAACTACATTCCAACTTAAACATTACAAATCATTCCCTAAATTTTTTTATGGGATATTTCAAAAATTCTGTTATTATTTAATTTTTTTTTTTTTTACCCATGTTTCCCATGTTGGGTCGTGGCCTTTGGGGGATTCCCAGCTTTTTATCCTGACTGCTGGCAGCACTTATCTTCAGGTTAAACATGGGCTCCAGGCGAGTGGAACCTCGATATATCCACTCACTGCGTTTATCATCCTGTACACAACGTTACAACGTTTATACAATATTCAAAGCCATCTGTCTTTAGTGTATGTGCATGCCACAGCACAGCATACAAATGACTGTTTGTTTCATGGGAATTCTATAGTAATTTCAACACGTATAGTGTGATACACATTAAAGTACCACAGAGGAGAATAATTCAAAAGCATTCACTCTATAAATAATGTATATACACACAGTAACTGAAACACACTTGTGATTCAATGTGTTGAAGTTATTTTTTCAAAGTAAAATTGTAATATGTTAAAACTAACCCAACAAAAATTAGAGGTGTATTCACAATTTTGTCATTAATGAGAATTCCACCTCGAATACTGCAACAGAAATGGTGAGTGATGTATGTTTTTGAATGGCTTTTGTTATTTTGAATATTTTAATAATCAGATTTATACAATATTATTGAACTTTTGTGTCATAATGAAAACATTAATGGAGAAATGATCTACATTCATGAAGCATCACTAACCAAGAACAGCATTTTGACCAGGCTGCCATCCACTTCCTCCACACGGCTCCTCCACCACGTCCCCTCCCACTCTGTCTTAATGATCTGACCTGGCTTCAGGAGCACCATGGGCCTGTTGGGGTATGCTGTGATGTATTCCCGGATAAAATCCCGACACGACTCGTCCTCTATGTCCTCCCATGTGTTCTGCACTGTAGATACACACAGAGACGTAAAGATTAAAGCTCGTGCAGAAGATTAAGAACAATTCCTGACATAAAATGCATCATCATTTGATTCTAATGTATTTCCAATTAATTATTTCTAAACAGAAAATAAACACAGTATTTCATACATCCTAGGACTTGTTCAATAAAAAATGATCTGATGAGTGCTAAAGCTACATGCTGCATAACGTACTGGAATATATTTATCAGTACAGTATTTTAGTTTTTTTCTTTTTATTATTATTCGGTGCATATACTTACTCAACTAATCGTATGAAAACATTAGGTTCACTCACAGGTCATTGCAGAAAGCAAAAGAGGGAAGCACATTTCTTTTATTTACTATGAATAAAGACCCTTAACAGAGGAAGAAGGACACAGAAAAAATATTAAACCTATAAACCAAACATATTAAGGCACTGCTTCTTACAAGGTCTGCACACTGGGTAGAGCTCAGGAAGGCCCACATAAGAAGCGTAGCCATCATCAAAAAAGATGAGGAACCTGAAAGAACATATGATGGAGATGGACATCAGTTTCATCAACATAATCTCTGCATCTTGACGAAGCTCAAACAAAAAGCCCACCCAATTTAATGCCAAATTTCTTCTCTTGCTGCCCCTTTCCTTTACTCATCTCTGTTCTCCTAAAGAGTTACATAAAAGCTATGTTTATAAATAATGTATCTCTCTGTTTTACAGCACTTGATGTACTGATTTATTTCTGCCCAACTTAGTTATGGCTAGGTCTACTCCACAGCTAGATATTTCTCAACTCTAATGGAGGCTAAAAAAAAAAGTTTGAGATGAAGAGGGATGACTATGGCATCACAGAAGATTATTCTCCGTGTGCTTTCTTACTGCAATGCATGAAACAACATGGAAAATATACTTTTCAATGTGGCAGGTAAATAAGACTCGACAACACAAACACTCACCTCATGCGGTTCTTGCTGTTGGGCATCTCTGCCACAATGCCAGCATAGAGCCACACCTGGTTACCATCCTTGTACTTGGCAACAACACGGGCACCCACATACAACCTCTCCAGGGTGGGGTGATAGTCAAAGGCCACGTGATTTCCAGACAGCAAACTCTTCCCCTTATTCTCAAACTTCACCTTGTACTTAAAGCTGTTGCCTGGGTGATAGGACGGAGAGAGAGAAGAAACGACAAGAAATCATCTTCATAAATCAACAAAATTGTGTCACTGTAACTCTTATAGAATTGTGACCAACCTGGACTGATATTTAATGAACACTCACATCACTTTCAGAAATTGATGCTACATTGTGAGACATCAGCAACCCTATTGGTCACTTGGAGTTTGGGATGAACAACTTGAGGAAATCAACAGAATGTCTTTTGACTAGAGGTGGCCACATTTTTTGCATACAAGACCAACCAAAACATGGTATCTTGGACAGTTTTAAGAAAGACTATTTAACCTCTTTATTCCATGCAATAGATTGTGAAGGTGTGCTTCTGTCTCACCCACTGGGTTGATGGCAACAAGGACGCCACGGTGCCACGTCTTGGTGCGTTTTTTACCCAGAATGCTCATGTTAAGGGTCATGGCATCCTGTTTGATTGCTGGGTTGGGCTGAGTGGCCGTGTTCCCTGGGGCTGAGGACACAAACACCGCAGGAATATTCATCATAGGGCCCCGGGACTGCGAGGGCGGGCCTAGGATTTTAGGCGGGACGATGGCATTGGACCCTGATGGAGTTGACTTCATGGACTGCATCAAATTCTGCACCTGCTGCGAAGTTCTCTGAAGTGCTGCTGATGCTTCCTTAAACTAAAGGTCACCGTGAACACACAAACACACACAAAAAATAAAAAATTCACAATTTTCAGTCCTAAGTTGATCATGAGAGCAGTGTAATGTGAACATTATTTTTATATTAAAGAAAGAAAAAAAGAAGGAAAAGCTGTCAACATAATTGCCATTGCCAAATGAGAGGGCTAGAGTCATGGAGTCATAGGAACAGTGTCAGAAGAGTTGGTTTTCAGGGATGAAATTAGGTGTTATTGGTATTTTAAAAAAAATACTTAACAAGAAGAAAGTTTCTGACGTCACTAAATATGAGAATATTATATTTAATTATCTATATCAATCCAGACAGAATAGTTTAATGAGTTTAACTATGTATAGAACTGATATGTACATGATTCTTGGACGTCATCTTCAAATTTGTGATTTAACATACAACCTCTTGGGAAAATTTGTTTGAAAAATTTCCAAATACAGCTTTGCTTAGACATGATCATTTGGCTACACATGAGATGGAATCTAAGCTGTCACAATTTCTGCAGTAATGCACGCACACACACACCCACAGTCCATTTTCCAAACATGCTGCATCTGTCAGCAACTTGTTTGTAGTACAAAATCATATTCTCAGTTACCTGTGCGTCTTTGAGTGATGCTTTCATTGGTGGAACAACTGCGGAAGAGATTGGAGCTATTAGTGCTTTGATGTTATGATAAGGTCAAAATGGATAAACATTTCAAAGAAATATTCATGATGCATTTTGGAGGAACAGCTCCAGAAGCAATGCCATGCATTCTTTAAAGGTGGAGTATCAGACAAATTAATCATTAATATAGCAGCAAACAACTGACTTCAATGTAAAGATATAGTGGAGTAAAGGTGGCCTGAGTAGAGAATGAAGTCTCACACAGTGCGTGTGGTTCTTGGCCTGTTTTCATAGCTGTTCCAGCTGCATATGCACATTAGACGCACCTGGCTGCCAGCCCCACGTTTTGTTTTGCCCAGTCGCAAGAGACTAAACACAGAGTTGTGTATGTACGATGGCAGAACAAAACGTCCATGTGAACACAAACACCCAAATATTCCTCCACAGAAAAAACATTCTGTTACAAATCTGGATGATATGTTTAAATGTTACTTTGTGTGTTTACTACAGTAACATAGGACAAGATACTTGATGTGTGTTATAGTTTATCCCCACCTATGTACCCAGTTTTGGAAAATTCATACATATTGATGATATTCAGTTACACACAGGATGGTGTAGATTCATTACGTGAGTCAGCAACAGGTTGAAATTTGCTCTGCGTTCAAAAATTTGCTCCAAATTACAAGTGACTTGAGTCGTGTGGAGGTGGTTTGGATATAAAATATCAAAATTCTAAATATTATTTATACAATGTCAGAATCTTGATAATTTACGGTTGTTTATATAATAAGCAAATGTTTACACTTTTGTTTGTTGTTTCTTTTGAATGTTTGAAATTGTTAGATTTGTACTAAAGTAAAATGTAGTACAATTTAAATAATATTAATATAACATTTATTTTGTTTTAGGGTGTTCTCAGTGCCCCTCTTTCCATCTACTTACCACAACCAACAGCAATGACATCATCATCGTCGTCGTCTTCATCATCATCTTCATCATCATCTATTTCTATGATCTCAGAAGCACTGCCCTCCTCTCCGCCCTCGTCTGAAGAGCCGCTCTCTCTATACGGCAAACCCATCTTATTGTACAGCTCTTTGACCAGAGACTCACACTGGGTCACTGACCTGTCAAACCCAACAAATACACACTGTTGTTGTACAGGGTATTGAAAACAAAGTGTTTTTTTTTTTTAAATACTTAAATATACATAAGGAATCAAGGGAAAAATTACAATTAGAAAAATATTAAAGACAAAAAAATACAAGGAAAAACATCAACAATTGTTTGTAAACACCTGTTATCAGAGGAGTCAGTTTAAAACGGAACCATTTCCTTTAAAGCCATTCATTCATTTTCTTCTATCATTATCCATTTCCCACAAAAAATGCTCAAGGAAACAGCATTTACATGATCTCAGAAGTCAGTCTTAAAATTTCTGTAGAAGGTTGAAGGTCCAGGTCGGGTGTTCTGGGCTTGAGGCTTGAATGGTGAGTGCATTTTGGCAAACAGACAGTTAGTCATGGTTGTGATGTCACAGCACTAGTGTCTCGTTGCTTCTGATTGGTCAGGGCCATTTACAGACATATAAACAAAAAAACGCAGCTCCGGTTGTACGGTATTATACGGTACGGTATTCTGTATTGTACTCTTAATTTAGCAATAGGATCATGCAAAATAGACAAAGTTAGAGCATGGCATCTAAAAAAAGTGACTTACTCTGAAGCAGTGGAGCAGAGTGAATCCACAGTGGCCATGTCTTTTTCTCTCTCTTCGACCCATTCCTGCAGTTCAGCTAGCTGAGCTTTCCTCTGCTGGACAGCCTCACTCTGGTCCACCTGCTCTTCAATCCATTTACGGAGTTCATCCAGAGAAACCCCCAACTCCTCCTCCAGCTCTGGACCCAACTCCATCTCCAGACTGGAGCCCAATCCTGTATCCACCTCCATAACACTAAGACAGGACAAAGAGCGAAGGTGTAGTTTATAAACTGATAACCATTTGTGAATAGATTTTACCAGTAATACTTCAAACAAGTTTACAAGCGATCTACTAATCTGATGAGCAAACTCAGAGTCTACATGAGTCACCCAGTAACCATATTTCTTTCTATACATAGGAAGTGCACCTTCACTGTTTCTTAGTCCATCGCCAATAAACTCTGTACAGCACATGATGAAAAATTCAACATCCTGGAACAGTTTTCTTATAAACAAAGTACATTTACTGGTAAACTTTTTAAAAGAGAAGTTCAAATTGACTGTAGCAGTGGTTCTTAGCACCTGTACTACTGGTGGTATGCCAGATGACATCTGAAAATGTACTATTTACTGAAAAAGGATTTATTGAATATCTAAAGTTTTCCCATGTAAATTACACCACCTCCTTCAGAGTTTGCAATACTTGGTTTTAGAACCACTGGGCTGCAGCACTGAACAAAATGTTTAGCGTTTACTGTTTCCCAGCAAACTTGTCTTTAGTGGGTTTTGTTTCTACAAACGTAGAAAACAAATATAAATCAGAGTAAGAGTAGACATGCTCTAAAATACCTGACTATACCAATAACGTTGTAGCATGTTTTTTGTGGGTTTTGCTGGTATTAATGGATCAGAAACAGCAGTGCTGTTGGAGTTTTTAAACACCTCAATGTCACTGCTGGACTGAGAATAGTCCACCAACTAAAAATATTCAACAAGCAGCATTTGGTGACGGCGTCCTGTGTCCACTGATGGACTAGAAGACGACCAACAAAGATGGACAATGTTTAAAAACTCTAGCAACACTGTTGTGTTTGATTCTCGTGTACAAGTGCAACACTCACAAACACCACGTCAGTGTCACTGCAGCACTGAGAATGATCCAACACCCAAATCATACCTGCAGTGTGGTTGTCCTGAACATTAATGAACAGGGTGTAATGGGGCTAAAAGTGCACAGAGCAACAGGACTACAGTTTGTAATTGTATAACTGGAACACATATGATCAGTAGAGCTGGTAAAATGGTATGCGATGTGTGGAATATAATTGTGTCCTTGTTTGTGTGTGTATGCTGTCTACATGACAGGAGCAGTAGAGTAATCTGATACCTGCTGAAATGTAGTAAAAGTAATAGCATTGTTCGTGTGCACCACTGATGCCACGCGTTGAACTGCGCCCCCTACCGAGAAATGTGCTTACAGCGAGTCAGTGAGTTATAAACTAGCACCATGAGGGAATTCAAACGTTTAATATGTAGGATATGGGCCCTTTAAGAAGACACTCAATTGAGCATCTAACGGAGGCGCCATGCTTTCATCAAACCACTCTTAACGTCCACAAAAATCAGCTTAAATAAGTCTCCAGAGATTATTAGAAAAATGAATAACTTAGAGACTACATCAAGCTCCCATCCTTTGAAGGCACTGCTCAACAGTAAATAAATGAGCAAAGGTTCATGTTAAAATGCATAATATACAAACAAAACACAGCCTTTAGCTTTTGCATGAACCGTTCTGCAAATATAAAAATGATTCTAAGGCGCTCAACATTTTCTGAAACCTGCTTCACGAAGAACAGTATTCTCGGTCAGTTCTACTAACCAGACTAACTACTGCTAGCTAGCTTAGCTTTAGCCGTTAGCTTACCCCAAAAGCCAGATTTCCTGAGCTCCTCTGTGTACTCTGACTCCGAGCACTTAAATCAAAACCACGTTTTATTTAAATTATTTAAAATATCTTTGGTTACGTATAAAAAGCCATTTGAGACTACGCTATTCTAACCGTAGACCAGGGTTTATATTGTTAACCCGGTCACTTCGCTTTGTGTCGGCGAGGTTGCCAGATCCAGGAAAAATCAAAAGTCCACGCCGGTCCTGGGAGGCTACACTATGCGATTATTAGCCCGAGTTTAGATCCGATTCAGTGTCCGAGATAGGGGGCGGTAGGCTGCAGATTCTTGTTCAAATCCTCGGGGTGAACATCGTGTAGCGTGCGAAGGACACTGGCTTAGAGCAGTCAGACGATGTTGAACGTATTTTATTTTCTCGACCAGAATCTAAACGTAACAGCTAAGTCTGTACAGATCCCCGCAACAGCCAAGGAGAAATACGGGCATGGAAACAAAACACTGCAAACTGAAGAAGAAATTTAAATTCCACACAATTTAAATTCCTCTCTTTTGCTTTATTTCACCACAGGAACAAAAATAACCCTCAAAAATGGATGTAATTGAATTCAAAATACATTTCCAATAGGCTGCCAACTCTAACAAACAGCGTTTCTGGAACAGCAGAGATATTTTATAAACCGCAGTCAAAACAAAAATACAACAGTTTAGGCGTTTCCCTGTCAAACACATATTACTGTAAAAATATTCAAAGATTCCAAAGAAATGTCAGTGTAGGGCAAATATGTGACCTTTGAGCCCTCAGATGGCATTGCATGAGAAACCCCCATGCTACTGTGCAAAAGGTAGCTCTTGGGAGTTCTTTGTAAAATCATTTTCACTTAATAAACCTTGCTGCTGTATCAAGAAATTCAAATTTAAACTCAGCTACAATGGAGCTCTGGTACAAGCTCATTTTTGGTGGTCCAAAAAATAATGGTAATGTGTGCTGTGGTCAGATGATATGTCAGCTGGAAAAACAGCCATTGCCAATTAATGCAATTCCTGTTGAATATTTCATTTATGCAGTATTTTAAATGTTCTTTATAGGGTTAAGTGTGTTCATGAATGTTTTGACAAAAATAGATGTTTAAAATTATTTTAATATATATTCAAGATGTGGTAGTGGGCTAGTACAGGTCTAAATGCTGATGTAGGTATTATTAATGTTTATAATTACTTGTCTAGAACATGCATTTGGGTTATTGTAAAGTACACTATATATTTAAAATATCTGTTTATGATGAATACAAAAGGGATATACACGGGTTTTTTTATTTTTAAACAGGCTCAATTCTTCTTTAAAGACGAATATGTGGCAACCTTGTGTGTAGGGTTAAGACTACAGGGAACTGTAGTTTCTGACCAATCAGAGCGCAGTTATGTAATGATTGACAGCGAACTGTTCACGCCCACCGTACGAGGCAAGCGCGGGTTTACCAAGCTAGGGGGTGGTTTACTGTTTCTCATCACTATACTAGATGTTTGTGTAGACTTATAAAGCAGATAATATTCATTATTTGTTTTACTTATCAAAGTGTCTTAATTCCTTCAGGTTGCTTTTTTCTGTTTTATATAATTCAATATCAGGTCTGAGCATTTCCCCTTTTCCCAGTGTTCTAAAGCGTCTCAGACATTTTTAATACATTAAATGTCATTTTAATGAAACATATGGAATTTTGGAGGTTCAATTGATGATTGGATGTGGACTTTAAAAAACGTAAAGGAAAAGCCTGACATATCTGTAAATCTACACAAAATCTGGTATAAATGTGTGTATATGCTGTAATTACATTAGTGTGGTGTGACAATACACACAATAGCTATGCTTTATTTTTAAGGGGAAGTGTTGGCAATGTCAGATAGGGATGTCCAGTGTATGATGGATCTGGTATTTTGAGTTGGGGAGATGTGGTGTGGCTAAAGATTGAATAAAGCCAATGGGATGCATTTATCTATTCAGTGCAATGTATGAAACACTGGTTCCACTTTCAGACAGTCTTGGAGATAATGCCCAATGGGGATTGGTAGTGTTTTCACCACAGGTAGAGGACAGCAATAGCAATAATCCTCCTCTTGTGACCCATTATAAATAAGAGCAACCGAGATCCACATATTTACACTAAACTGCAGTCCCTTCAAAATCCACCTGACAAGTCCTTGATATAAAAGTGCCCCCCCTTAATCAAAGGGACAACAGACCCTACTCTGGGCTTAGCACTGCAGAAACTTGCCTATGTAACTTTTGGAGGAGGCTTTTTGTCCATTGTAACTATTGAATCTAACAGCACACATGAGAACATTTTGCACATGTACCATTCATTCATTCATTATCTGTAACCCTTATCCAGTTCAGGGTCGCGGTGGAATCATCCTGGAATCATTGGGCGCAAGGCAGGAATAAACCCTGGAGGGGGCGCCAGTCCTTCACAGGGCAACACACACACATTCACTCACACACACACACACACCTACGGACACTTTTGAGTCGCCAATTCACCTATCAACGTGTGGTTTTGGACTGTGGGAGGAAACTGGAGCACCCGGAGGAAACCCACGCAGACACAGAGAGAACACACCACACTCCTCACAGACAGTCACCCGGAGGAAACCCACGCGGACACCGGGAGAACACACCAACTCTTCACAGACAGTCACCCGGAGGAAACCCGCATGGATACAGGGAGAACACACCACACTCCTCACAGACAGTCACCCGGAGCGGGAATCGAACCCACAACCTCCAGGTCCCTGGAGCTGTGTGACTGCGACATTGCACATGTACCACAGTGTACCAAATAAATATATATCAACAAAATGCATCTTAGGGTGGCTGTGGGTTAAAATGTGTTCTGAATGCTACTTACCAGCACAAGCTCTGTATTACACAGTGTATTATGGATATCTGCAATTAACTAGAGTACAGTTGTACACTACTTACTACTGTACACTTAGGAATTGTCTGAGTGCACTGAAATTGTGCAGTATGTTTTTAGACACCACTACAAAATGGCGGAACCCCAAAATAGAGAATAGTGAATGGTACTGTTTTGGACACAGCCTAAAAATAAATAAATATATAAAAACAATATTTTGAAGCTTAGTTTCCTTATACAGGACACAAGGGCAGTTAGAAAAACTTCAACAACCCTTACCTACTATAATAGTGATTACCATAATATGGGTCCTACAACATTAACAAAGACTAACAGGTGTGATGGCGAAACCATACACTGTTGGCTGACTCTTGGGGGCTTTTTAAAATAAGTGTACATGTGTTTGGAGTTTTTAACTTTAACCAAATTTTAACCAAAATAAACATTTAGTCAATGTTCAAATTTTAAATCCTGCAATAGCTTCCTAGAGATGACGCGGCTGTAATGCTCCGCCCTGGCAGAGGCCAGGAACAGTCAGCATCGAGCAGGTAACTTCAAATTAAACTTAACTTTACACTTTAAACACGGCATCTTTCATCACAACCGGGGTTTTAATTAAATGACAAGACCTTAAGCAATTTTGTGAGTCCGGAGACTCGTAGGTGAGTCCAGCGATTTGTGTTTAATTATCGCTTAAACTTCAGAATCATCAGCTTATGGTTACGGTTGCTGGGCTAACGTTAGCCATTGGTTTAGTGGCTGCACCGCTAGCGTTAAGTAAGCGTTCCTGCATAGTTTTGTACATTTTAAATAATTTATAGAGCGTCCCCCGACATCCAGCAGGGTTTACTTAATCCATTGTTACGTTCTGGTGGACATGAATGTGCAAAAACTTATAACTAAGTTAGCTTTCGAGCTACAAGTTGAGGCTAACGAATTTCTCGGGCTGCGGTGTGTCCCAGATCGCTCCCGACTCCCTATGTAGGGCACCACATAGATCATGACACTGCATTCTACACCAAAATAGTGCACGTAATTG
>NC_089809.1:7073547-7076047 GCF_029633855.1 Hoplias malabaricus
CCTAATAACAGACTCTTGTTTGTCTGTTGTCTCAAATAGATTTTGAGGTTACAAACGAAAAGTAAACATGAACATGGCGCCTAGTAGAGGGTAAAAAGTAACATTACATGTGTTTCTTTAAGAACACCCTCTTAATTTCACAAATGATTCTCAGGGTTGACTGGAAAAATTTTTTAGTCAGAGTTGTGTATAAGTATAGTTTTTGAATTTAAAAATTTTTTTGGTGTCTGTAATACAGCACCACTTTAAAGCATAATATGTCCTCCACACAGTGGGTTTAGCTTTAGCGGTGTTACAGCTGAGGTCCCTGCAATAAACCGTAAGTTATCTTCTTATGTAAAAAAAAAAAAGAAAAAATATACAGGAGGTCCTCGGGTTACGTCAGTCCTGAGTTACGATGTTTTGTGGTTACGACACATCTCTCATTTACTGTATAAAGCCTTGTTTCGACTTAAGTGGTTTTGTGTCATAAACGTCGTAACGTGAACTTCGTGTTTGGTGTGCGCGGCGGCTCGGGACCGAGGAGGATAGGTGTTACGATAGGATAAATGCTTACAGTATGTTATTTACGTACAGTATGTACGTATGTTCCGACTTACACCGAAAATCGGTTTACGACGTGACATAGGAACGGATCAACGTCGTAAGTCGAGGACCCCCTGTATATATATTTTCTTTTATAATAGGTTCTAAAAAATGAGTTATATCATGCTAATCCTTGGCTTTATTTATGATATGGTCTTAATTAATCGTATACACCAATGAGCCAAAACATTGTGGCCGTCTGTGTGATGAGCAGTTGGTGGAGTGTGTACGATTGGACAATTTTCTGCTCTAAATATCATGTTAACGTCACACAAATACTGTATTTGCCAGTGATCTAAATGTGTCTGATTATGCTCTGCCCTCTGCTGCTTTTTGAAACTCAGCTAAAACAGAGGCGACTGTGATCAGGATTTTATGTAACAGTACCACACTCAGTGCTTGCTGTTACATTGTAATTTTGCTGATATTTTGATGTGTCCAGGTGTCCAGAGTGTAAAAGTCCATTCGGTTCACCAGAGGAATTATATGGACACTTTCAGGAAGTCGATCCCAGTGGCTCAGACTCAGTAAGTGTGATTGTGTTATTTTGTGATTAGTGTCCTGTCCTCACAAACCTGCAGCTACCAAAAGAACAAACTTGGTTATATCACATCTTTGAGTTTAGGCACAGACAGTCTTTTATCAGTCAAAGGAAACAGTTAAGTGCAATTTTGTTTGTTGTTTATTTTGAAGCTTCCTTTATATATATATATATATATAATTTTCTTTTGTAACATTTGCTTAGTGTTGTTTGCATGCGCTTTATATTTTTGGTAGGTTTATTCTTTCAAAATGGTGAGTTACAGAATTAAGTTGTTCACAAAATAAAATGTTTACAAATTTTTTTGGAACTTAAATTTCTGCTAAAATAAAACGTTAACGTATACTTTGTTGTAATAGTATGTTTTTGAAATTAATTAAATATTATTCCATGTTCTGTCATATCGCCAGGAATATCATTATCGCAAAAAATATCATGATATTATTTTTGGATCATATCGCCTTCCCCTATGTGAGTGTGTGATTTTTATATTTCTGTGTGTGCTACAGACCTGTATGCAGTGTTCTCCCGCAATGCCTCTGTGGAACACATGTGTTGCAGCGGCTCATCGCAGAATACACCAGAAACTTCCTCCTGTCATCTGTCCTGAGTGTGGCCTTGGATTCCATCAACAGAACATCAAAGCACACGTTCAACAAACCTGCCTACACTACACACGCCAGCTCGGATACAGGTACACAGACAGACACACACGTTCATACTTATACACACGTTTACACATATTTGCTTACACTACTCACAGTAGAATGTATAGCGGTGGGTAAACACTCATGCGTACAGTCGCTTAAATGAATTCAACAAACCTGTCTGCACTCCAGCTCATCTCTAAAGGAATGGAGGGTGCTTTCTCACTCCATTTAACCGATGTCTGGACAGTGTATTGGAGCTATATCTACTACATTAATATGGAAGTCTAATGCCGTTATTCTCTTATTTTTCTCTCTCTTTTCAGATGTGCTTGTTGTCAGCTAGTGTTTGGTGGTGTGAATAGTCTGAATGCAGTGAAGACACACATGCAGACGGCTCACTGCGAGGTCTTCCATAAATGTCCCGCTTGCCCCATGGCCTTCAAATCTACACCCAGCGCCGATAGCCACTGTACAGCTCAGCATCCTTCCCTCTCAGAGTCTGCCAGACAATCAAAGTGGGTACAAATACTTGGGTGCATTTACATTTACGGCCTGTAGCATGTGACATGCGTCTGAACCATGTTACAGTTGTAGGTGAATGTAGTGTTAGGAAGAAACGTTCGTGTTGGTATATTGTAGAATGATTGCCATTGCCTGAGCTGAGAATCGAACCACCTCACTATTCCAGTCACCTGTTGTCTCTGTTGTAGTTTGATGTTTTCAG
>NC_089809.1:7081047-7118947 GCF_029633855.1 Hoplias malabaricus
ATTCTTTTATACAATTCTGAGGATGTTTCCTCATCACTTCCTAGCTCTCCAGGCTGTTTGCACTCTGGAAACTTGGTCTAATGTGTTTAGAAAAGCCCAAGTCTCAGAAAATTGTAAAAAAAACAAAAAAACAAAGGAGCTCAGTCTGATATGCTAGTCTCTCTCACACTTCATGGTAGAGAAACTAAATGAAATGAAAAAAGGTGAGGATTGCACTACTCCTGCTCCATAGGTGTAACATTTGATTTCTTTTTGCTATTTCAGGTTACTTCAGTTGGAACTGACTCTAAATTCAGAAGATCACTACCTGCGTGAAAGTAAACAAACTGAAAGTGCTACAAAACTCAATTTTGTACATGTAATTCAAACACGTCACCTACGTACAAAGCGTCAATTTTTTTTCCTCAAACACACCGGTGCATCTTAAAATACGTTGAGTTTCTGAACGTAAACAGTTCCTCACAATCATAGACGTCCACTTTAAGAGTGGTTTATAATAAATTGATAACATGGCTGTTGAGCTGCACTGGTTGAACACAGGTGGTGCAAGTGCAGTGGGGCCTGTACTAACAGCTGTCTATGTACATAGCAATATACACAGTCATTACAGAATAAGAACTCAGCACAGGATGTAATAGGTCCATGTGCCAGGGTTTGCTGCATGTATGAATAAGTGAATACACCAGTCAGATGTAGCAGAGTGCAAAACAATCGTCATAGGCTTTGGTTGATGCCTATATGATTCAAAATAATACTAGGGTGGTAGCACCTTAGAAACCACTAACGTGGAATGGTCTAGAGCCACCATAGTGCACAGAGAATGGACTTCTCACACATTGTGTGACACCCACAGGCCTTTGAGGTCAAAGGGGTACGTCGACTCTGTACCACTCACCAATCAGAAGTGGTCCAGTTGAAATGGGCACGAGTGCTTCTGGATACCTTCATCTAATACAGTCCATGCCATGACCTCTCAGTAGTGTCATCCGAGGTAGGTGGTCATATTTTAGGACATCCTCATACCAAATCATTGGACAAAAATGTATAGATTTTTTTAACAACTCAACACATTTTAATAGAAGTTCAGAATTGGCCGTTTGACTACATTTGGAGTGAGGTGAAAGTTTCAGTTTTTTTGCCAAACAATCGTTTTATACTGTATATTTGTTCTTATGTGCCTTTAACATTTTATGTCCAGACTTCCTAAAGCTGCACATCTTATCAAGGTATGTGATCTCATGGCAAGCAACCTTGGAAGAGCTTAAAAAATGCTTGTGTTGTCTTAAGAGTTTCCTGCTTTAAGGTGAAAATAGAGAAGACTTTAAAGGCAAGTTACCTATTAGTCTTGTGGGGTCAGATTTGTTCTGGATTGTGGAAAAAAAAACAACAAGGTTTACCATTCTTCCCCTCAAAACAAAAAAGAAAAAGGCAAGCAAAACAATCTGAACAGCCAAGTGTGTTTAATAGAACCTTTTTTTTCCTCCTGCAAGAGATACCGTTTGTTTTCACTGCGTGTGATGTTTTCTATGAACATGTGACACGTGACACAACCTGCTTGTTGAGTTTTGTAGGGGTATTTTGACCAATGCAAACCTATGTTACGTCCTTGAGCTAACAACTGGCTTGTTGAGCATTTGGTCAGTGTTAATGAGCGCAACATCACCCTCGACTTTGGCCCACTCATATTGAGCCCAGCATTTCTCACAGTTTTCCCCCACACTTGTGGTTATGAGAGCACATCTACCTCCACAAGACTAGCCCCAGGTCTGTGCATTTGAGAACTGACTATTTTTTGACCCTTACTCCAGTGCACTTACTGAGCCTTAGCTGTTAATACTCTCAGATGCCTTTTGTACGATTAGATAAACACTGTTGGTTTGAATGTTCTGTGATGAAAACATTAACTGAATGTTTAATCAAGTATGATTTCAATTTTCAAATAATTTCCAAAGCCAGTCCACCAACATATCTGAACTTTTCTTGGAAGTAATCAAGCAGAACAATCAGTACATTAGGTCTTGCAATTACATTCTTCATTTTGCAAGACAGTACACTTAAACTGATCACACTCTGGCACACACTGACCACACTCTGGAACTAAGTAGTCAGAAAGCTCACTGCACACAGTAAACTTGTATAAGGTACATTTACGTAGATTAAGCGTAGTGACATTCAAATTTTGCTATTTGGAATGTTTCTAAGTTGAAATGATTAGCAAATGACATGATACAGCTCTACCTCCTGGTGCGGATCTACAGAGGAGATGGGTATTAATAGAACACTTAGATTTGTGCTAACAGGGTTGGGGAAAACTGAAATGTTCAAAATGCTGTTGAGTTTCATGATTTCTGTGTTTTTCTTAATAATCAAAAGGCTTTGATATATACAGTCTTTGTAAATTTGACTTTGAAATGTTCGTGGTTGCCTTTTTTCCCTCTCCTTATGTCAATCCCAACCCTAATGAACTTAATGTTAATGTGTGTTGATAGACTTAAAAGCCATTGACTCTACAGTTTCTCTGGGATTCAGTACTTATCTGAATGAGAATGAAGCTTTAAAATGAAGTGAGAATAAGCACTGTAAAAAAGAATGTGGGGAAAATGGAGAGAAAGCAGAGAGAAAGACAAATAGATGCTGGTACCCAAAGATTTTCATGCTCTGTACTCATATTTCAAAAATTAAGAACCTTAGAAATTAAATTAAATTTTTCTTTTTCAATTTTTTTTAACGATTGACTGGACAATTAAAACGGCAATAAGAATGTTTTTAACATAGAAAATAATTTAATACTTTAATAAATACTTTTTGGGAAGCTCAACATACCGTAGAGGGGACATTTCTGGGAACATCTTTCCAGTAGAAGCCACTTTTAGCTCATTTTACAGGCAGAATTAAACTTAACAACAAATATCAAGAAGATGGTTTTCATTGCTGTCATGTTTTCAGACAGGGGGATATGTCACAACACACTGATGTTTTGCCGAATGCGTATGACATTTAATAAACTAAATACTAAAAAAAATAATTTCAGAACTGTAGAACTGTTTTAATTATAAAGATGAATGAAGTAGGTCAACACAACGATCCCAACTAATTCCTTTTTATTTGAGTGCTACAAATCTCTTGATTGAGGCTTCAGCTGGGTACAAGTATAACCATCCTTCAGCTTTCTGGAATTTTCCAATCAGGTGTTTGTAAATAAAGAAAATGTTTATTAATCTTAGATTGCTTCTGTTTGTTATTACAAACCCCATTTCCGTATGTTTGTAAGAGCTTATTTGGTTATACTGATCACAATCTCATGAGGGTTTCTCATGCAGTGCAGTCTGAGGGTTTGAAGGTCATGCATGGTCAACAGTTGCTGCCAGCCTTGTCTTATTCTCACAGACAGATTCCATAAATTATTTTACCGTACCATACACAATCTGAAAAACCTAAATTCTCTGCAAAAAATGCATTGTGAAATGTTCCTTTTGGACTTTACGATAAAAGTTTGGCACAAAGGGGTGAGCCAAGATGTATCTTTGCAAAGACTGAGCCTTCAGTGGATAAAACTTTATATCTTTTATATTCTCCTGCTGATAGTGGAATGTTTCAGAATGGTGGAACTTGAATATTCAATTAATTTTTCACTCTTTTTCCTGTTCCAGCTTTTTTTGGAGTGTGTTTCAGGCATTAAATTCTACATTTGTTTATATTTACACAGTACAAATATATTGGTCAGTTTTTTTCTCAATTTAAATAAATGTTCAAATCCAAAAATCTAATTCAGATTCTTGTATTTATTGTTTTTCATAAAATAAACCCCACATTTTCAAGAAAGAAAGTTGTATCTGTATAGTTATAGTGGTGGCCTAACATTTACTAATTCTTTATTTCACTGTCAAATTTTCTTTGACATAAACTCAAGCAGGTCAATTAACAGCAATGTTAAAGTTTATTGTTTCTTTGTTATTTCAAGTCAATAAAGAGCAATTCATGTTTGTTACTAATTTTACTTCTATGGTAAAAAATATTTCCATATCTTCCTCTTGTTTGTTAATTTCATCATAAGATTAATGACATCACTTACTGTTAAAAATATTTTGTCACCTGAGTTTATCATTTTTACATTGCATTTTTATTACTGTCTAATTATTCAATGTACTTTAGTAATGTACTTTAAGGTACACCCATGTCATCCTGTCCATAGATGTTCAGTTGTGCGCAAACAGCTTATATAATCTCCATAGATGGATTGAAAAAAGAAAAAAAAAAACTGTTCTGAAGCAGCTGCACATGAGCCTAAGGGCACCTTATCAAATCGGCTAGAGGGATATAAAGCAAATCTTGGTAGCAATGTTTAGAAAGCTAGAACAAAGTCTTCCCAGAACTTTGGCGATGTAGTGTAGTTTTATTTATTTTTGGTAAATCAGAAATTCAAGAGTTTATCTCTACTTTTTCCAATAGCTGCTTTGTTATAGAGCTTGCCTCATGTGTGCCACTTCTTGCAAAGTTGTGGCTCTACTGTCTCTATGTCGCTACTGGCAATCTCACGTGAAGCAAAGGTTGCCCACGTATTAAAAATGAGAATTTGGCCGACATGTCACTAAAGAGATGTGGCCCATTTTTGGAAGACGTAAGGCTGTGTGCTTACCATGGCAAACTGGATGCAAGCCAGAAGTGGCTGAAAAATTGCCCTCTGGTGACATGTGGGACATGAAACCTTTGGGTTTTGAATCAGAGCTTTAACAACTGCTTTCAGAGCTTTCAAAAACTCGTACATTCCTCCATTCATTGTCTGTTACCGCTTATCCAGTTCAGGGTCGCGGTGGGTCCGGAGCCCACCCGGAATCATTGGGCGCAAGTTGGGAACACACCCTGGAGGGGGCGCCAGACATTCACAGGGTGACACACACACTCACACACACATTCACTCACACTTTTTTTTTGACCAATCCACCTACCAATGTGTGTTTTTGGACTGTGGGAGGAAACCCACTGAGAGAACACACCAAACTTCTCACAGTCAGTCGCCCGGAGCAGGACTTGAACACACAAGCTCCAGGTCCATGGAGATGTGTGTCTGTGACACCTACCTACTGTGCCACAGTGCCTCCCAAACCTCACAAATGTTTAAAACACATTTTGCAACATGTTCAACACCTCTCTCCACATCTGAAAATTGGCTTTTTTTTACTCTCAGCTCTAAAAATTTCTCAAATTTCACATCTACTGGAAGAAAATTGGCAATGTTCGCACCGATTGCAAAATTTCCAGCCAATCGGAGAGAGGCCATTGCACTAATCATGACATAGTCTCTTAAGAGTCTCTTATTCTAATTGGTCAATTGTTGCATTTGTAGTAATGATGCTAATTTGAGTGTGGAGAGCACTGTTTCAGAATGGTGGAACTTGAATATTCAATTAATTTTTCACTCTTTCCATGTTCCAGCTTTTTTTGTAATATATACTTTCAAAAAGTTTATAAATTACTAAAAACTTATATAAAGTACCTGAATAAAATTTTCAAGTTTTGAAAGAAACCAGTTTTCGCTCAGAGCACCTTTGTCCTCTCCAAATGATTTATTCTTTACTCAAACATTTTTGCACAAAATGAATTCTGTACAAATTACACTTATTCACAGTCATTGAAGATTCTCTAAATGTACATAATCTTAGAATAATAAACAATTATTTCTCTATTGCTTTTAAAATAAAATAAATATATTTACTATAAATATATTCTGATGCATTTCCTGATAAACTGCGCTCAGTTGTGATCAACCACTATAAATCATATACTCCCAAACATATTTTTATATTATAGCATTTGCTGGTGAAACTAGTGCCTGGTTTCATAGATAAACAATAAGCCTCATCCTTCACTATGTTGCAGAAAGTCTAAACTAAGGCTCACTCTGAGACTGTAAACCTGTGGCCCCAGGAGGATGACTTGCTGCTATAGTGATTTTGTGAGAGCTTGATAAAAGTAGGCCTTCAGCAATAAGATCTTTTAAGCTAAAATATAGTATATTACTGCATTAGCAGTGCTGTCTAGGGCAGTGGCTTATTCAGATATAAATATTCCCAAGGAGATTTTCAGCATTGTTCCTTTCAGAGAATAAATCCCAGCAACAGCAGCACAACAGGAAGCAGTGCAATCCCCAATAGGCTCTGCTCTGATGCTCCTAAAAAGAAAGGGACAGGAACATGAGAAACGATCCCTATTAGACGATGTGATCAAGAGGAAAACTTAGACAATGTGATCAAGAGAAAAAATTTAGACGATGTGATCAAGAGGAAAAATTTAGACGATGTGATCAAGAGGAAAAATTTAGACGATGTGATCAAGAGGAAAAATTTAGACGATGTGATCAAGAGAAAAAATTTAGACAATGTGATCAAGAGAAAAAATTTAGATGATGTGATCAAGAGGAAAAATTTAGACGATGTGATCAAGAGGAAAAATTTAGACGATGTGATCAAGAGGAAAAATTTAGACGATGTGATCAAGAGAAAAAATTTAGGCAATGTGATCAAGAGGAAAAATTTAGACGATGTGATCAAGAGGAAAAATTTAGACGATGTGATCAAGAGAAAAAATTTAGACGATGTGATCAAGAGAAAAAATTTAGACGATGTGATCAAGAGAAAAAATTTAGACGATGTGATCAAGAGAAAAAATTTATACGATGTGATCAAGACAAAAATGCAATTGTAAAGGAAAACTGTGTAATAAGCCTTTTCAATCAAAGTTCTGGCTGTAAGTTGTAGAGAATGTTTAATCTTCCATCTGCCAATTTGATATAGTTCAATCCCTTATAAAATTATTTCTCATCACATCTTATTAGGTGTACAAATAAATTCTAAGTTGTTTTTCGTGTAAAGTACAACTGTAATTCAGAATTCAAACTTTCTCATGATGTTTTGTCATTTTATGGTAACTATGTAGTATTTTTTTATTAACTTTATGTAGACTTATAAAGGACAATTGTCATTTTATTTTAAAAAAATCACTTAAAAATGAAGTAGTTTGAAAATAGCAAGTGAGAAGGTTTTTTTCCTCAGTGCATTCGTGATGAGTTCCATCGAGGAATAAGAGTTTCAAACGCATGTGCATCTATTTGTTCTTGGGGATAATACTGTATCAGAAATGTGAGTTTTGGTTTAGATGATTTAAAGATGATTTTGATGTTATTGGTCATGAATGCAGCATATTAAATGTAGATCATTTTTAAAAAGACAATGAGAAAGGGGAGGGGGGGTGTCCGGAACCTACCCTGAATCACTGGATTTGCTGTGATGCCAACAGCAAAATAGACTCTCTTTCTGACTTGCATTATACTGAGTAATGAGGGCACAAGGAGGGCCACCCTACCCGCCCAGAGAGGGAAATTATTTGTGTATACTTGGGAGTCCCAGCCTTGGATGTCTTAGGCATCGCTGGGGATCAAACTGGTTGCCTTCCGATGATAGAGCCAATGCAACACAGGAGTGCTGTTGTTTATTTTTATGTTATTTAAATGGAGGTACCAGAGGACACAAGTCTTTCACAGCAAGGCACGGCACCAGATGATTTTAAACTTTCCAGAGAGGTTGAAACACTTATGCTCAAGTCATTAAGGTTTTTGTAAGTTGTTTGGTTCCTAATTATTATAAATTAAGGGGGATATTATACACAGCTACACAAGCTACATAAATGTCCATATTACAGTTGTGAATTAGGTCTTAAAAATCTTGGAGTCGACTACAGACACATTTCTGTATCCCTGTCCCTGTGGAGTCTCATCTGTACACTTTTAGCTAGAGTACACACCTCCTTTCTGTGGCATGACTGTAGGGGTGATGGTGATGGTCTCAGTTCGAGATGTGGGAAGTCCCAAAGTCTCATTTAGGGCTGCCCTCTGCTCCCAACTGAGCCTTAACCGCTGCATATCCGTTACCACAGCAGCGTTATCAGGACCAAAAGATTTCAGCTGGTTCACTGACATCATCTGGTTAAGAAACAGAGATGGTAGGAGATTATAGCAGCAAAAGGAGTATGAGAGAGAGAGAGAGAGAGAGAAGGACTAAGAGAAAAACTCACAGCCAGGCGTTCAGGAGGAATGAGAGGGATGGCAAACTGGCGAATGAACGGCAGCACAGACGAGTTCAGACTTGCCAGTTCTGTGCCATTCAGACCAGCTACAGTACAGAAAACCATGTGTTATCTCTCAAACACTAAATGGCACATTGTACATTTTGTATTAAATTAAAAAACAGTGTTGTCTCATTTTTAACTGAAGGGACAGGCTGGCTAAAAACCCAAAATATACAAGAAGTTGCATAAAAAGAGATTTAGTACTAGAACATTAGCCATAGATGGAGTTTGAGGTAGAGCTGTGAGTGCACTTCGCCCTCCACTTATCAAACTTAAGTGTTAAATTAAAACGCGTTAAAATGAGAATCAGCAAAGTGTAAAATGTTAATTAAATAAAAAATTCAGACATGTCTCAATGATTTAATGTTATTTTGTAATTTATATTCGATGATTGTATTTTGTATAGTTTTCAGTTTGATAAACGTTTACATTGAAATGTAAATGTACACACAACAGAACAATAATAAATACATTTGTAAATTTTACAATTTTTTTTATAAAAAAAATGCTACAATTTTAATGAATAAGGGCAACTGTGAAGAAAGTGTGGCGGTTTAATTTTGGGAGATAAGTTAATGAACTATTATTGAAATTAAAACAAATATTCATTACTTCTTTTAAAAAGAACAAATAATTACAAGTTAATAATAAAGTTAATTCATAAACAGTTATTGAGTAAATAAGTTATTAACCAATTAAATTCTAACCTATCAATTAATAACATATTCTATTACTAATTAGTCCTTACTTAATCTGTTACTAATTAACAGTTAATGCTCAATTTTTCTTCTGGTTTAAATAAATTCTATTAACTTCACCATCCATTTACCAAACTTTACCAAACCAAACCTGTTTAAATTTAACTTAGCTCCTACGTTCTGTAGAGATCTGTACCAGTATCACAGTTTAAGCAGAAATAAGATTGTTATAAGAATAAGAATAAAATGATTATTAAGATTAAATAAAGCCAACTGAGAAGTGGAATTCCACTTGAACACTAACTTAAAGCAGTTTTGTTGTCCACAGACACATTAATGGGTTAAAGTACCAATTATGTTGCCCATCATGCTGACTTCAACTTCACTCCAGCTTTTTGTTTCACCAAATACAGAGATGGCTTTATTCTTGAGACACTCCAGAATGGTCAAAGGACACTTTGCATGGCCTATGTCTTCCACTGCCTCCCTGATTCACAGAAACACACAAGATTGCAGCACTTATAAGGTTTTATATACATTTATATCTATGTACACTAAGTATATATAATTCTTGATGTGAGATAAAAAAAAAACTGTTTGTTTCTTACAAGTGTAATACCATGTAGTTTCAGTGTAATTTCACAGTTTAACTAACTAGACTTTCTCATAACAAACAAGACAATCTAGACATAACCAAGTTAATGCATGTTTAAAAGCAATAACATATGTTCAGCAGAATTATATCATTGTTTATGTGACAATTACCCTAATAATAAAACATAGGTTCCATGTGCATTCAGTGAATAATTATTTCTGAACAATTAGAAACTAGACAGTTATTAATACATTTTGAATGAACACAAGTTGTTATTATAAAATTACCATTACCCATTACAGATGAAAGAAAAGTCCTAGTGTATTTGTAGGTAAACATGTATGTGTCTGGAAGCATGTCCTACTTGAATTCTGTAGCATTGAGCTGATCTATCTGAGCAGGCTGCAGGCCACAGATAAACTGGCCCAGGCCCACCATCTCAACTGCTCCAAGTTTTGACATTTTCATTCCAGTTCTCGCTAAAAAACCCTGCAAGATGATGGCCGTCTGCAAAAACCACAAAATGAAACCATTATAGCCATTACTATTAGATGCCAGAAATGGTGACTTAGCCTCTGGTACTTTAAACTGGGACTCAGAGACTTCCAGAACATTTATATGTTTATTAGGTCTCAGTGTGGTCCCAAGGTAAGTAGGATGCTCTTTTTATTTTTATTGATATTGGAAGATATATCAGAAGGGTATCTGTGTGGACACATTTAGATTTCACTCACAGAATTATGGCAACAATTACCTAAATAATTTAGGTCTGGTACCAACAGCAACCAACAGGCTGTGTGTGTGTGTGTGTGGTGTGTGTGTGTTACCTGTGTACTGTTCCACTGGCAGACGGACAGAAGCTCTAAAGTATCCAATGTAGTGATGTTGAGGGTTTCAAGTTCTTTAGAGTTGAAACTTTGAGTGATACAACCTAGCTCCACAATCTGAGCCTGGTTCAGCAGTGACACATCACCAAATGCCTGGAGCACATTACAAAAACATCTCATTATAGCATTATAGGACAACATGAGGTTTCATGAGGTATGTGGTATAAGTATTTTCAAACACTGGATTTATGACACTGCAAACTTTAAGAGTATCAGAGGCATTAAATTCATTCATTCATTCACTGTCTGTAAGTGCTTATCCAATTCAGGGTCACGGTGGGTCCAGAGCCTACCTGGAATCATTGGGCGAAAGGCGGGAATACACCCTGGAGGAGGCGCCAGTCCTTCACAGGGAAACACAAACTAGAGCACCCGGAGGAAACCCACGCAGACACAGGGAGAACACACCACATTCCTCACAGACAGTCACCCGGAGCGGTAATCGAACCCACAACATCCAGGTCCCTGGAGCTGTGTGACTACGACACTTACCTGCTGCACCACTGTGGCGCCCTGGCATTAAATTGCTGTAATGTAATCAATATAATATTAGGGTTTAAATTATTTGTAGCTAACTAAATAAAAAAACCTTGTGTTAGTGGAACGATAAGAGCAGTTCAAATTTAATTTAAGAATGATACTACAATATAATGGTGATCACAGAAGTGGCGACCAAATTACAAAGCATGACTTACTATACATTCATTTAAATAAATAAGTATGTGCTTGAAAACGCAAATGATCAACACAGCACGGGATTCCAAACGTTGGACCACTTTGTAATTGCTAGCAGGTAAACCTCTGAAAATTGTGTGTACCTCTATGACTTTCTCTCTGAGAGCCGCCAGCTGCTCTGCAGTATAGTTGCGTACTTCTCCCAGCACATGTACAGACTTTCTGAATGTCTCGGTAGAGATGTTGGCTATTTGAGCTGGACTCCAGTAGACATTCCCTTCTCCCAAATCCTCGATGACGGATTGAGAGGGCGGGACAGCTTGAGGAACTGCGGAACAGAAGGTAACATAAAGGAGCTCCTCCAAAAGTTACATAGTGCAGTTTTTTCAGTGTGGAACCTGGAGTAGCGAAGACAGAGACTGTATTGTCCCTGTTACAGGTCAGTAGATCATCACAATGAGTTTAAAGCTGTAATTTTAAAGTAAAAATACTTCCTAGTGTTGCTTTAATTACCTGCTCTCCTGCGGCGCTGCTGGACAAGTTTAGTTTTGAGTTGGAAAAGTTTCTGGTGCAGGGTCTGAAGGTCTGGCCACGAGTGAAACTCAGGTGGAACAGAAGATTCAGACTGAGACTGGACCCGGTCCAGAAGATCAGAAAGAAATGATTTTAGCCAGTCCTACAGAGCAAAAAGAGGGGGAGATCATGGGTATAATGTCCAAAAAAAATTAGTAAACAAATCTCCTTATAGCTAGTAAATTCTGCTACCGAAGGTGCAGCCTTTATAATCACTCAGAGGGGAGCTCTGGAGCACCTGCACATACTCTGTGCCAAGTGTGGGCTAGAAGAATAAAGCACCACAACACTGGGATGTAGATCAGGGGGACTGTGTTTTCTAGATAGACCAATGCTTTGAGATCAGTTGGTGTGAGGTTTGTGATCCAAAACTAATCATCTGTCATCAGACCTCCAGTGGCTAAATGCCACCAGATCCTCACAGCAAAGTATCAATCTCTAGTACAGAGGAATAATTAACATGATAATAATATAATGCCATTAATATTGATTAAGGTCCAATTACAGAAAATTTCCTCAAGTCAAGGTCCAGTACATCATGTTCTAACTGGCGTTTTGATCAGTGTCATATCCTGTAAATTGAAGTAGCTTTGTAGTTATGTCAACATTACATGTAGTCAAAAACAGAATGTAAAATCAAATTAAACTTACAGTAACAATCCTTTATATTTTAAAAATATTTGTCAGTTGGACCAACTATAGTTATAAATACTTCATATGATTAGTTGTTTTTTTCTTATTTCAAGTAAAACTGGGCTCTATTTGCTGAAGAGTGGGGCTTAATCTTTAAGCAGGATGATGATTGGCTCTCTTTGCTGAAGGGCGGGACTTAATCCTTAAACAGATTGCATTTTGAGTTTATGAGAATTCCAATTAATTAATTAATTATGACTTTGCTGGTTCTGTTGTCCAGAACCGGTCCCAAACGAGCTTTTATCTCATCCCGTGGGCTGCCCTACCCCATTTATGTCAGTAAATCGACTCGCAGCGCTCATAACCATGCACAGATCTGATTGGCCAAGTAGTCACGTGTGATGTGTACAATGCACGCGATTGGTCTGTATGTTTTCTGGATCTCCAAAGGTTTACCATAATGACTAGAAGAGTTAGCCATACACCGTAATGACTAAAATAGCCACACCTGTTAAAACAAACACTCAAAAATTCAAAATTAAATAATTCACAGGTTTATCAGTTACAGCTCCAGGTCTGAATAGGACAATATCTAGGTCCAGACGTGGACTGCAGTCTACGTATTAGTGACTCTTGATCTAGTTTAAAGCCTTTCTGCAATATTAGAGGCTGTAACTGCAGCAAAGGGGGAGAAACAAGTGTTTTGATTTCCAGAGAAACAGATAGATGGTTATATATTGTATCTTGGTAGAACTGTCTTTCCTTTACAGGAGAATCTTTCCTTCTCTGGCTTCCATTCACTCTCAATTGAGAGAATGAAGTAATTGGATAAGCGGTTACAGATAATGGATGGATGGATAGGTCAGATTTTGTAGTTTTGCTCTTGGGCTCCCCCTATAGTTGCAGAGTGCAATTCACTTTTACAGCACTGCCCTGAAACCAAGAGGGATGTGTTGACAGTGGGGGTTACCTGTAAACCTCCAAAAGTTACATAGTGCTGTTTCTGCAGTGCTGAGCCCAGAGTCCAGAGTAGCAATGAAAGGTGGTCTATTCTCCCGATTACAGGACAGCAAAGCATCACAATTCTACCTAGTTTTGTTTTAATACCTAGCTCGCAATACTGCACTAGGTCTGTTAGCAAAGATTTTGTGCATACCTTTGTTCATGTAAGGTACACTGAATTGCCTTTGAGTATGAAATGTGGCCTAATATAAGGATACTGTAAGTTTTCCGAAAGCTGAAACAAGACTGAAAACATCAAGACCCTTCAACCTCTTAGACATGACTCAGGATAAAAGTTTCTACTGTAAAACCGGAAGAAAATTTACCAAATTATGATTCTTTTGAGCTGAAGCCCAGTTAAGAATAAAGTCTACTGACAACTGAATGAATAACTTTAATTTGGTAAATAATGTCTATTGGTATTGAATCCTTGTGAAGAAAAAAGGCAAAGAAAGGAAACACAAACCACTAATTACAGATGTCAGAGACACACAGTAAGATGCTTGAGTGCAGAATTCAACCTATGGACATCATTACCCATAGACTTTTGTGATCAGACTGAACAGAGAGGCTCTGTAAACGCGGGGAATGTGGACACAGGAAGCCAGAGCCTGTAGAGTGGAGTTGAGAACGGCAGGGTTCAGGGATGCCATCCACACAGGGTCCAGCTCACACACCAGAGAACCCAGACACAAGATCTCAGCAGTGGACAAATCAGAGGCGTTCTTCCCCTGAGGGCGAAGAGAGCTCGGGTTAGATCAGTGTTCTTTGGAAAACCTCACAGAGCAGCTCTGTATTACTAGCTTAGAAATAATAACTCAATATTAAACTGCACATGAAACAATGAACCTTTTAGCCCTAATGTCTAGTCTCAGGCTTCAAATGTATGGTGACACCTATGCTGTCACTTCATTATTGAGGGGGATTATGTGTAGACTGAAGAGAAAAAATGGCAATTATATCTATTTAAAAAAACAGCAGCAAGTAAAAGGGTTTGAACACTTGAATAACATATGTTTGACTTCACATACTGAAACAGTATAAACAAAAGTGTGTGTGTGTGTGTGTGCGCGCATGTGTTTTACCAAGCAGCGGAGAGCTTTGTCTCTGAGCTCCCAGCGAGATGGTGCACTGTTTGGCAGAGACGACAGGTTGGCTTGACTCATTTTCTCCAAGAAACGAGGACACACTCTGGCTGGGAGACCCTGGATAGATTTTATTCTGTGTTCGTGGTTGTGTGTGTTTATGTTTGTATATGAGAGAGCAGAAAGAAAGGACACCTTAGATATTTGCCCATGTTATCTGTTACTAAATGTCTTCTTACACTATTACTGCAGTTAGGGTTTGGCCAAAAAAATGTATTTTTCCTCCGGCATGTCCTTAATATTTTTGCAAACACTTGTCTGGTTAAACTTTAATTCATTCATTCATTGTCTGTAACTCTTATCCAGTTCAGGCTCGCGGTGGGTCCAAAGCCTACACAGAATCACTGGACGCATGGCAGGAACACACCCTGGAGGGGGCGCCAGTTTTTCACAGGGCGACACACACTCACATATTCACTCACACACTCGCACCTAGGGACATTTCTGAGTCTCCAAACTCCTCACAGACGGTCACCCGGAGCGGGACTCGAACCCACAACCCCAAGTTCCTGGAGCTGTGTGCACTATTAATTAATTAATTCATTCATTCATTATCTGTAACCCTTATCCAGTTCAGGGTCACCGTGGGTACAGAGCCTACCTGGAATCATTGGGCGCGACCCTGGAGAGGGCACCAGCCCTTCACCCGGAGGAAATCCACGCAGACATATGGAGAACACACCACACTCCTCACAGACAGTCACCCGGAGGAAACCCACGCAGACACAGGGAGAACACACCTCACTCCTCACAGACAGTCACCCGGAGGAAACCCACGCAGACACAGGGAGAACACACCACACTCCTCACAGACAGTCACCCGGAGGAAACCCACGCAGACACAGGGAGAACACACCACACTCCTCACAGACAGTCACCCGGAGGAAACCCACGCAGACACAGGGAGAACACACCTCACTCCTCACAGACACCTGGAGAGAGAATCAAACTCACAACCTCCAGGTCCCTGGAGCTGTCTGACTGCGACACCACCGTGCCACCCCCTGTGTGCAATATGGCAACAGTAAAGTTGTCATATATAAACTACAGCCATGCCTGCTCAGTATTCAGTGCTTATGTTTTAAACAATGTAATAATCACTGCAGAATCACTGGCGCCCCCTCCAGGGTGTATTCCCGCCTTGCGCCCAATGATTCCAGATAGAACTGGATAAACGCTTACAGATAATGAATGAATGAATGAATGAATGAATAATCACTGCATGTTGATTTATAAAGCTAATACTCAGTTAAACAGTGGCTGGTGAGGGAAGGAAATCTACAGATGCAGATGTCAGACCAGTAGAAGTAATAAAATAAAAAACATCAGCAGGGCAGGTTTAAAGTTAAAATGTATGATGGCGTATGTGAAGCAGACTTGCACGGCAGATGTGGGTTTATCATATCGCCTCATAGCTTGAGTGTAGAGCTAGAGAAATCTTCAGAAATGAAATTTATCGTAGCTGTAGTAAAGTCCTATCAAAGGAGCTTACGGCAGGTGGATCAGCAGCAGAGCGGGAATTGCCTGGAGCTCTGAGTCACTGATGTTCACAAAATATCCAGCCCTCTGCTTCTCCAGATTCTGAAACAGTCTTTGAGCAGCGCAGTGCACCTGGATGAAGAGTTAAAAGACAGAATAAGACCTGACCAATCTAAGGATTGCAGAGATTTCAATTTAAAGATATTAATTTGGTTCCTCTAAACAGCAACAACAAAAAATATTGATTGTTTTATTCAATGCATTAAATTGGTTTGAATTAAACCCAATTAAAAATCCTTGTATTAGCTTTAACCGAATTTTATGAACTTTTACAGCGTAAAACAAACGGGGAATCTATCGTAACTAAAATCTTCATCTGCAAAGTTTATTAAAATTATTTATAAGAGTTGGATAAAACCAGCTTATTTTGGCTCTTAATGCAACTAGATTAAAAATGTGCATTCATTTGTTCATTCATTCATTGTCTGTAACCGCTTGGTGGGTCTGGAGCCCACCTGGAGTCACACTGGACAGGGCTCACACACTCGCACCTATGGACACTTTTGTACAGTGAATCTTCTGCCAATATATCATACCTCTCCAAAGAAAAACACGTATCTCCAAAAAAGTAAGGAAAAAACTTCTTTGACTCCATTGGTCCATTCATCATAACTTTCATAATTCATAAAACTTTTCATAATTTTCAGACAGCTGCTGTGTTCAAATGATGCAGTAAACAAAAAATCCACAAAAATGGTGATACATGTTTTTCTTTGGACAGTGACTGTATGTCTGTGCACTGTGGGAAGAAACCAGAGCACCTGGAGGAAACCCACACAGACACTGAGAGAACACAAACTCCTCCCAGACAGTGACCTGAGGCTGGGTTTAAACCCACAACCCCAGAACACTACCTGTTGCACCACTTGACTATGGTCTCTGAAAACATTAAAGGATTTTATTATTTTCAGTATATTTTAACAATTCTGTGATAATAATGAAAAATGAAGTCATTTAAGCCGCTGATGTCATGGCACCATCCCATGCCTCGTCTTTACCTGTGTCCTAGACAGCCAGTTAGAAGAATTTGCGAGTGTTTGCATTGATTCCAGTGTGTAATTTTGATTGATGCTGTCGACCATGCTGCAAGTTACACCTTGGACAGCCAGGCCCAGCTTTCTGTAAAGAAAAAAGTATGTGTATCATAACTACATTTTAATATACAGGGTGGGCCATTTATATGGATACATCTTAATAAAATGGGAACGGTTGGTGATATTAACTTCCTGTTTGTGGCACATTAGTATATGGGAGGGGGGAAACTTTTCAAGATAGGTGGTGACCATGGTGGCCATTTTGAATTCTGCCATTTTGGATCCAACTTTTGTTTTTTTCAATGGGAAGAGGGTCATGTGACACATCAAACTTATTGGGAATTTCACAAGAAAAACAATGGTGGGCTTGGCTTTATTCTTTGATGAGTTATTTACAAGTTTCTGACCACTTATAAAATGTGTTCAAAGTGCTGCCCTTTGTGTTCTTCCACTCTTCACACACTGATAGCAACACCGCAGGAGAAATGCTAGCACAAGCTTCCAGTATCCGTAGTTTCAGGTGGAGGAAGTTAATATCACCATCCATTCCCATTTTATTAAGGTGTATCCATATAAATGGCCCACCCTGTATATTATTTGTATGTATTAGAAACTAACTCACTTTAGTTGCTCGGAATTGATCCCCTGATTCAAAATCTTCTTCAGGAGGTAAACAGACTAAAATGAAAAAATGAAAATAAATCATTGAACAGGAAAACAAAAAATTTACAAGTTAAAACCTACCGGAATCTGATTGGTTGTGTGATTTGGTATAATGTGCGCAATATTTAATTGGTTTAGATTGGTTTGAGAGAAATATCTGTTTAATTTTCCCATACTAAGACAGTTCAGAGCGAAATTTTATTTTATCTGTTTATAAAATTCATTATCAATTAATTAATAATTATTCTGCGAAATTATTACTGTCAGAGATTACAGAGAAAACAGTGTATTCAAAAGATTCCATATTTATTAGTCAGAGTTAAACAGATTCAAATTTGATTAGTATCACTCTTCTATTCTTTGTAATCAGTTACTGAGATTCCAAATGTCTCAATACAATAAAAACCACAGTCACACTATGTGTGTGCACCAAGTGTGAAAGTCAGATAGTGTATGTGCCTGTATTCCAACACTTTGCACGTCTGAGTGTGTGTTTGTGTGTGTGTCTGTGTGCCTGTGTTTGAGTCCAGCTGCGGTTTCCCAGCTGATCAATAGAGCGTATCCCTGCTTTCTCCAAAATGGATAGAGGGAGAAAGGGCAGGAGAGGGTCCGGCACTCCTTTCACCAAATCAGAATCATTCACACTGGAACGCAGCTGAGAAAGAAATACACAAAATGGTAACTCTGTATGCAACTGTACACAATTTCAAGCTAAATAATTAATTAGTGATTAATTAAGGACATCTTCATCTTAATAATAATTTATTTGCATAACTGGTATGAATCTTATTTCATGTGATTGACAGCAAAGATTCCAAACTATTGAATGGTAACGTTTCTATGAACGTAATCCTCACCGCTTCTAGCAAGGCCTTCTTCTGCAACGATGACATCTTCTCAGTGATGTTTTTCAGGCTTTCATTTCCTAGTAGTCCTTGCAGTTTAAGCTTCCTCAGTATGTCGCTGTCCACGCCTCTCACCAGGGAGCCCAGGGATAAGAGACTGTCACCATTGATGTCCTAAAGGAGGCAAAGCGGGAAAGGCTGATATTAGTTTGAGTAAAAAAATCTACTTAGAAGGGATTATGGGGGATTTTATAAAGATCATTGGACAGCTACTAAAATATATAATATTATATATATATATATATATATATATATATAGGGAGAGCAAGTAAGGAACACTAGTTAGTATTTTTACCTTAACTACCTAAACGGCAGAAACTGCACTATGTAACTTTAGGAAGAGTGTTGGAAACCACCCACTCCCTCTTGATTTTAGGACAGTGCTGTTATTGTGAATTACAACTGTAGGGGGAGCCTTTTTTTACATTCAATAAACTCTAAGGTTGTTTTCTTTTCTCTCTGGTTTTTGTCAAATTTTTCCATACAATCATTAATTGTCTCCAATTCTGCCTTGTTAGCTGGACTTTATCTAATACACATATTGCCACCAATACTGAGGGTAAGGACAAGCACACGCTTCCTGTGGGAATCAGTTTGAATCCAGCCGATGAGATCTTTCTGAACTGCAGCTAATTCAACATCATCAGACAGACCAATGTGTCAGAGGTGAGTGCTACCTTCCTAAAGTCTGTCACTGCACTGGCACTGCACTATGCCATGTGACACGGGGAGGATGCAAAGCCAATTTTGCCTCGGATGACTGTGACATCTTACTGGTGATTTCCTGATAATAGGGTCAAGGCTTATAATAAATAACATAGTAACTTCTTAATATTTTCATGGGTTGTTTCTGTGCTCCTGAGGTCTAATATTTAACATTTAATCATGGAATCTGGTCAGTTATAGATCAAACCATCCCATAGCTGATCTGACCTTGACCTTCTCCAGAAGTTTTTGGGCCAGGATTTTGGCCTGAGCCGGTTTCCACACGGCTTGTTTCAGGCTGGAAAGGATGTTACTCAGAGCCTCGGAACTGAAGTCAGACAGCTTGGAGGGAGGCAGGACAGTCACTCCAGAACCCAGAGAGCGCAGGAGCTCTAAGGAGGGAGGGGCATTTTCCTCCATCACCTTCCTCACCAAGTCTCGCTTCATCTGAGAGAGAAAGAGAAGTTGAAAGAAGGCGGTCTGATGAATGATATCCTCTTGACTCTAATGTCAGTAAAGTCAGCATTTCAATAAGAACCATATGAAACCTTCCAGCTGTTTAACTCTCCAGAAATCAGTTCCAAAAACTTGCACTGACCTGGTCAATTCTATTGTTCTCACACTCCCCCAACTGGGACAGGAGCTTCATACTCAGTGTGACGTTCAGGGATGAGATATCATCAAAGAAACAGGCAAGAGAGCCGAGTCTGTCCAGGGGAGCAGAGGAGGGCAGAAGACAATAAATTCTTTTCTATCATAGAAAATAATTACAGAAGGAATTATCTGTTATTTTTTTTATATTTTTATTTACTAAGTGTTTAAGTGAGGTGGGAAATCCAGTTGCTCTGTAGTCCCTGAATCAGTTATCTATAATAGATAGAGCTAGTTTAGGCTAAAACTAGCCTAACTAGTTTTAAAACTAGCCTAGTAGCCTTTTTTTAAACTTTGCCCTGAAGCTACATGGTTTATGTAACCAACATGAATTCAAAATTAAATTATACAATTAAAGGTAGCTGGGAATCTTTGTGCTTTATTTTTTGTTTTTTATCATATTTTCTAGAATTTTGTAGATAACAGTATGTGCTACAGTTCCAGAAAACACATATGTAAATCTATGGGTTTTTAAATAAAAATAATTTGAAAGGGCATGAACAGCTGTGACAGTGATTGTAAGACAACCTTATTAACACATTGTCCTAAGTTTTAAGAACAAAAGATTACTATCTTGTTCTAAATAATCTATATAGACATGGACAGTGCTAGCATATGAGCTAACAATACTAGCTTAAGCAACTGCTACAAAAATACTAATTTCCACTAGCCTCTAGCTTCGATATGGATTATAAAGCTTGAATCTTGGGTTTAGTGCCAAAAGTAACAATGTTGCATTATAAAATTTTCACTGAACATTGGTAAAAAGCAGCTTCTGATGTTATGTAAATAATTTTGGACCAAAGAGTCACTCCAACTCATCTTAAAAGTAATAAAAGACATTTGACTGAATACATTTCCACTGCTTCAGAGCTCACTACTTGGGGTAACTGATGCTTGGCACTGGGATGGGAGAAGGAAGGTTCAAGTGCAGATGCTCCATTTAATTTTATGCTTTGATGTTTACTAATCAACAAGAAATAGACAGTTTTTTGAGTGGTCAACAATTGCATAATTTCTTGTTGAAAACGATCAAAAAGCATGCACTTTTCTGATGTAAAATCATACAGTGGTCTCTCACCTATCCAGGAGGCTCAGGAAGATCTGTTTTCCATTCAGACATTCTTGCATGAGCCGCTGCATGAGCATTCGGCCAATTGCTGTCTGTAGTCTGTCTGATTTATTGAACGAAGATGGAAACTCAGGAGCGATGAAGAACTTGCACATCTAGAAGTGGGAGACATTTTTTAGGGTATTGTACTTGTTATAGGTTTGGAGAAAAAAAATATTTAGACAACTCATGGCCTCATGGACTTATTCCCATGTCTAATGTAGTCAACACACATGACATTAAAGTTAAAATAGCTGAATTTCTGTTTGTATCTTTAAAGAGTTTGTTCTAAAAAGACTCAAAACAAATAACAATTGGAAAGAGTGTGAACAGCTGTGAATTCAATACCACTTTATAAATAAATTATCATAAGTCATAAGAAAGGAGATTTCCTAAGTTGCACAAACTAATCCAAACTCAAAGTCCACCATTAAAAAATCAATGTCTTGGACCCTCTCCAGAATTCCACCCACTTTTCCAAGGATGCTGAATACTCTCCACTGCTGTTTGGTACATAAACACTCACAACAATTTTTTTTTTGTCTGCAACACGAGGTTAACTCTCATCTAAGAGAGTTGGAAAATCCCAACTATATGGTCATCAGCCGGACACCTATAAGTATCCCAATATTCCTGAGTAGGAGAGAGACCGTCCCCTATTGAGAAGTCTGGTTCCAGAGCCCACATTGTGCAGATATGTACAACCTACTATATTCGTTGGTATCCCTTGACATGCCACAGCTGCTCCAGCTTCCTCTATTCCCGTGAGACTACATTCAACACATCAAGAGTCAATTTCTGCTGTTGAGAACTGTGAGGCCAAGGGCGCCTCTGGACCTGCCCATTGCCCAAAATGTCCTAGCTCTCCAGGGTTATAGCGTAGTAACTCTATTCTGAGCATCTTGTTCAGGGTCGCAGCGGGTCCAGAGCCTACTTGGGTGCTACATGGGCTGCAAAGTAGGAACACTCCCCAGAGGGACCCACACACTCACACATTTACTCACACCTGTGGGCAATTTTACACGGGTTATCCACCTATGGGTGAATATCTGTGAGGAGTTCGGTGCGTCCCAGTGTCTGCATGGGGTTTCTCTCGCATAAAAAAAATACACACTTTTAGGTGGATTGTTGACTCAAAAGTGACCATAGGTGTGAATGAATGTGTAAGATGTGTTGTTCTGTAAAGGACTGGCACTCCCTCCGGGGTGTATCCCTGCTTTTGTGCCCAGTGATTCCGGGTAGGCTCTGGACCCACCACGACCCTGAACTGGATAAGCGGTTACCGACACTGAATGAATGAATATTAATATTAATTAATACTAACCCTAGTTTTGTTAAACTATATCTTTAACAGTGACAAATGTGCAGAGAGTAGAAGTGTATAGATCTGAGTGTTTTTGAGCTTGTGTAGTTTTGGTGTCTGTGTAGTTTTATTAGAATCACATTTATAGACTGACCTCCTCCTTAGGAATAGCTCTCAGTTCAGTCTCAGACAGCCGCGAAAAGAAGCGTCCCATCATCTTCAGGGCATCTGCTTTCAACCAAGGCATTTTGGGACATCCAGAAGATGTAGAGTTGGCTAGAGAAATTAAGAAAGTGCTGAATGAGGACTAGTTTCTTCACCCTAAACATCAAAAGAATACTCCAGTGTCTTTCAGTTTAAAGCAGAAGTCTTCAAAATTTGGGAACAGCGGGGGGCATTAGAGGTGAAACTGCAAAAAAACAAATATTTTACTGCAAGGGCTTAGATTTGCTCTTGACATTGGAGGGGACCTATGAATCTACTCCATGTGTCACCCAAGTTGCACTTGAGTCTTGCGCAGTGATCCTGATAGCAAGGAGACGACGGACCATTGTTGATCCACTGAGGGCAAAGCTGGAGGTCCACTAGTGTTTTACACAGCGTTTTCTGGGCGGACCGCTGCTGATTAAACGGAATGCCACATTTTAGCACTTTTCCATTCACAGTCCAATTTACATTTTTTCATTCATTAGGTTCTTTTTGTTATTCTTTATAAATAAATTAGTAAATAATTATAATCCAGCACAGTGTCAACATTTTTATCCTTTAACCATTTTATATCAGGCTTATACTCATTATTATATCTCTCAGAGTTGTTGGTAATATTTGTATTAGTTTGTTTTCCAGAATAAAAGTCTCTGTGAATGTAAAATCTGTTTGAAGAGATTATAAATGAGTTATATCCTGTACAGGACAGTAATCTGAGTGGTCCGATGGTGGACCAGTAGTGGTCTACAGTCAGTGGTGTGACAGACTTTTTATGACAGTGGACGGATATATGCTCGCTGCCTGGGAAGACTCTCGCATATGACTGGAAATGTTCCTTCCAGTTTTAGCGCTGCTAACAACCAAACGTAGCTACAGACTCTCACGTGACAGCAGGGAAAGGCATAGCCAATCACACTATACATATGTGTTCTACGTTTACTTGGGTGTTATGTGAAACACAAAGGAGAAAGATGATCATTCTCGCCAAAATATGTTCCTCAGAACTCCCTGTGAATGGTGTGGGCGTGGCCATGCGTGACTGACAGTTCTCTATCACTATAGAACAGAATGCTGTTTACATTACCATGGCAACACACAGCCTCGAGACAGAGCAGTCATGGGTTTTTTCTGGGGTTTACTCTGAACTGCAGTTGTTATTTTACACAAGATACATAATAAAATGTCACAGACTTGTAGAATTGGCATTATACAGCCGTTCATGTGCGAACCTAAGGACATCTTTTATCTTTTATGTGTTAAACAAGTAGACTGAGTGTTGCTGTACTCAGACGTAATCCATACATGTTCGTTCTGTATTGTTTTGTGTGTTCTGTTTGCTCTATTTCACTCCCTCCCCATAGTTTGGTGAATAGCTGGATAGCTAGATCGTTTACTAATGGTAAGCTTTATATCTCACCAGGCTCTTTAACTGAGAGAGGAGGTGTGGCTATGGTAGCCTTGTGATTGGTCAGGGTAATAGTGACATAAGCATTACCCACTATAAGGACAGCCCATTCTACATCGAGAGGAGAGCAGTACTGGTCATTTTTGAGGAGAGATTTATCATATTTCTGTTGTGTGTATTTTCTTTAAAATTTGCTGAACATTTCACATAACACCCAAGTTTATTCATTCATTCATTATCTGTAACCTTTATCCAGTTCAGGGTCACGGTGGGTCCAGAGTCTACCTGGAATCACTGGGCCCAAGGCGGGAATACACACTGGAGAGGGCGCCAGTCCTTCACATTGCAACACACATACACACTCCTATGGACACTTTTGAGTCGCCAATCCACCTACCAACCTGTGTTTTTGGATTATGGGAGGAAACCAGAGCACCCGGAGGAAACCCACACAGATACAGGGAGAACACACCACACTCTTCACAGACAGTCACCCGGAGGAAACCCATGCGGACACAGGGAGAACACACCACACTCCTCAGACAGTCACCCGGAGGAAACCCACACAGACACAGGGAGAACACACCACACTCCTCACAGACAGTCACCCGGAGGAAACCCACGCAGACCCAGGGAGAACACACCAATCTCCTCACAGACAGTCACCCGAAGGAAACCCATGCAGACACAGAGAGAACACACCACACTCCTCACAGACAGTCACCCGGAGCGGTACTCAAACCCACAACCTCCAGGTCCCAGGAGCTGTGTGACTGCGACACTACCTGCTGCACCACCGTGCTGCCACACCCAAATTTAGAATTATACAAAAATAAACACAAAATTTTGCACCTGAAGATTAATGAGATTTTGAGAGATCTTTTTTTTTGGGTGGGGGCGTTTGGAGGGGATACATTTATTGATGGGGACAATTCAATAATCACTGGATTATTGTTGACACGTCACTTCCATCTATGCTAATTCCACGCCCTTGTTTTAATGTCTCTGTAGCTTTTTACAAGTCAAAATAACATGGAGTTTAAGCTGCTTATTCAATTTAATTTAGTTAAGGGAAGCCCAAGTTCTCAAAAAACTTTGACTTTGGGGTCTTCCAAAGAAAAACTCCATTACTTACCAAGGGCAATGAACAGAAAAGTCACTGACAACACTTATATGGATAAGTTATTACATGATGAATATAATCTGTTTATGTAGAAGTGGAAATGCACAGTTCTTAATTAATCTAAATATTCAAACATTTACGTCTTGCAACAGAACACAAGAGTGATTACTCTAGAATGATTTGTTGGCACAGTAACTAAAGCTGAATTATCAGTAAATAATTTTTAAAAATTTATGTAACAATATACAGTCTACTAATGCTCTGCTGTAGACAGAAGCTTAGACACTGACGCCTCCCTGTCCTCTGACATTGAATGCAATGTCTCTGCTTATCAGTCATAATGTATTTGATTGATCAAATGTGCTCCTTGCCAAAGATCTTCTCCCACTTCTTGTGCACTTAACGCCACTCTCTCTCTCTCTCTAGAAAGATTATTAGATAATAGACATAGGGCAAATATATACTCTGTGCTCTCTTTAGTAAAGTGGAACTCTCTTGGTTCACCACCCTGGTGTCAGTGTCTTTTCTTGACTTCACCAGACTGTTCCGGCAAATGTGTTACTCACCAAAGATCTTCTCCCACTTCTTGTACACTTAACGCCTCTCTCTCTCTCTCTCCCTCCCTCTCTCTCTCTCCCACTCCCTCTCTCTCCCTCCCTCTTTCTCTCTCTCTCTCTTTCTCGCTCTCTCCCTCTCTCTATATCTCTCTCTCTCTCTCCCACTCCCTCTCTTCCCCCCCCTCTCTCTCCCTCCCTCTCTCTCTCCCTCTCTCTCTCTCCCTCTCTCCTTTTCTCTCTCTCTCTATCTCTCTCTCTCCCACTCCCTCTTTCTTTCTCTCCCACTCCCCCTCTCTCTCTCCCTCTCTCTCTCTCCCTCTCTCTCTCTCTCTCTCTCTCTCTCTCTCTCTCTCTCTCTCTCACTCTCTCTCTCTCACTCTCATCACCCTGTAGATTTAGATAGTAGACATAGGGCTGGTGCCTGGTTCACCAGACTGTTCCAGCTACAGAGGATGGACGAATGAGAGTAACTCACTGAAGATCGAACTGAGGGCCTTGGTCAATTTGGACATATTTCTAACAGCCTGGTGTCAGAAGTGGGATACTGTGCAAGTAAGTGACACCCCATTACTGAGTATCTCACTGCTTCAATTCTCAAATGTATTCATATTATAAGTAAATTTAGGAGCGTTTGTTATTTATTTATTATTTTTAAATTCTCTGAGAAGGCCTTGCCTATTGCCACAAGCTGAATTTTTCATGTACACTGTGAGATGTTTATAGTGCTTATGGCTATGTTGATGTCTTTTCAGTACAAACTTATTGTTTAGTGGTGATCCCTCCCTCCTTGGTGCTTATTGAAGTGCTCTTTGTATAATTGTGTACATGATGTTGCTGGGGTCTGATGTTAGTTATGTAAAACCAAATATTCCGATGTGGTCTGGGCTCTGGTTGGACTTTCGGGCTGACTGGACTGAATATGCTGGGTTTAAAGACTATCCATGTACAGGCTCATTTAAACAGGAGTTTATAGTGTTTAGTGCTAAGTTTATGTATGAGGGATATGAGGACAGTACAGACGTCAAGACCCTCTATCCTCTAGCCCTCTCTCGCCTCTCAACAGCAGGGGCAGACTTCAGAGCATATTGTATGTGTTGATAAGAAAAATTCTAAGTCTCACAGAGGCCTTGTTGTATGCTATTTCAGCACCATTTGACACAAAAGACATACATTACTATTATATGATTAATTACCCTGTACACTGTGTGTGATTGAACAAGCACAGAGACCATGAAGCTGTTTACATTTTTGTTGTATTGTTGTTATTGTGTAAGTTTTACCGGGACTTACTGAGCCTAGGGCTGACTGTTACGTGTTCAGGTTTAGTTGAGACAGAAGGCATGGGTGGTTTGGGCAGGGGAATGCTGGAAAGATTCTGATTAGGAGGACAGGCAGGTTCATTTTCCACTACTCTATCTTTCATCCACCGAATGATCTCATCCTTCTGGTCTTCAGACAGAGAGCTGAACACTTCATTAAACATCTTCATCCTTCAGACATAGAGAGAGGAAAGAGAACATCTGGTTTATTTGTTGGTATTATTATAATTATTATTAAGACATGTATGATGAGAGGGATGAAAAAATAAGTGGCTGGTGCAGGGGTTGGACAATGAAAGTGAAACACCTGGTTTTAGAACACAATAATTTATTAGTATGGTGTAGGGCCTCCTTTTGCGGCCAATACAGCGTCAGTTCATCTTGGGAATGACATATACAAGTCCTGCACAGTGGTCAGAGGGATTTGAAGCCATTCTTCTTGCAGGATAGTGGCCAGGTCTCTACGTGATGCTGGTGGAGGAAAACGTTTCCTGACTCGCTCCTCCAAAACACCCCAAAGTGGCTCAATAATATTTAGATCTGGGGACTGTGCAGGCCATGGGAGATGTTCAACTTCACTTTCATGTTCATCAAACCAATCTTTCACCAGTCTTGCTGTGTGTATTGGTGCATTGTCGTCCTGATAAACGGCACCGCCTTCAGGACACAATGTTTGAACCATTGGATGCACATGGTCTTACTGGTGCAATGTGCAGTTAATGAAGATTGGCCACCAGTCTGCTCCAATTTTGCCATGAAACCTCCCACACTAAAATGACAGGTGTTTCAGTTTCATTGTCTAACACCTGTATGTTCTTCAAAAATAAAGCTAATCTCACCTGAAAATGAAAATAGCTCAACTGCTACTTTTACAAGTTCATATATTTTCTGCCACCGCCTCATCCTGGCCAGGGTCACAGTAGGTCAGGACAATGAATTTTCATTAGTCATGTTCAGATTTTCACTGCTCACTTTGCTTTTCATTACTTAAGCTCAGATTTTCTCTGCTTGCTCTCCGACCTTTCTTGTGTTCTCACAAATCATTCTGCACTTGTGCTCAGATTTTCAGCACAGCTTTAATCATTAGTCCTCAGTCATTCATAAAGGGTTAACATTTTTGACCAAAAAAACTGTTACTGCCCCCCTTCATTTTCATTTAAATGCGTATTTCCAGCTTGTTTCAATCTTGGCATTTAACATCTTTAAAGGTTGTAAGGAATGGATGTATGAAATACTGACTGATGAAAATTGGGTAAAATAGAACAGATAAAAAATGCATGTGATGTTATAATAGATTTAGATTTACAAGCATTTTAATAATCTTTCATTTTTATCAAAGACCACTGGATGTCAGTTTAACCACATCAACCCTAACCCCGCATTCTGCGGGGTAGAAACACAACTTATATAATCAGCTTTGTAAGTCTTGAATGTCTGAATGCGTCTGTGAGCTCCGTATACCGTTAGAAAGCGCAGATCCTACGGTTTCTAAAAATAGCACTCTTATCGCGGTGCTGTGAAGCCTCTGGGAGTAATCCAGTGTGAAAAACCACCTAAAAATCAAGGCGCTCCTTCAAAATTTGTGTGTCATGTTCGTCATGAAATATTCTAATCATATTCACTATAATCAGAAAAGAAGACGCTGCAAAGGAACAAAAAAGACGGTGTTTACTTTCAGTTTCGTTTTGACTCACATGAGCTGTCTCTGGGCGGAAAAATATGAGTCATCATCAAAAACATATTCCTATTATTGATTTATAGTTTTTCAATGTTTTTTTAGGTATCACATCAAATAATAATGCATTAGATCAACAAATATAAACTAAAACGCTTAAATAATTCTTTATTGTGTATGTTTATCTTTAATAGCTATATACATAGGGCCTAATTTCATAAGGTGAAAGAATTATTTTGAGAAACTTGGTGACTCCTATAAGACATAAAGGAACCTTATGACTTTTATCTGTGATCTGAGCTAATGGATCTATCTCAATTATTAGAGCATGAAATCCCAAAACTAACTTGCTTACATTTCCACCAGGTGAGTTTTATCCAGTTTAAAGGGCGGGGCCAGTGGGGATGGGGGCATGGCCTCCAGGAAAGGTTTAGCTGCCCACAGTAGCATTTTCATCTTCTCAGCACTCAGCTGAGAACTGTTCTGCATCACAGCCGCCCAAGACAGAGGGGCCATAAATGCACGCATGAAACAATAATCTTTCTCCTGAAAGAAAGAGAGAGGGGCATGGGGCAAGAATGAGTAAAGGTATAAAGAGAGAGAGAGAGAGAGAGAGAAAGAGCCAGAGAAAAATGAGAGCAACCAAAAAGTAGCAAGTAAAGATAGATATAGAGAAACAAAAGAGTGAAGAATGTAAAATAGGTGAGAGAGAGAGAGAGAGAGAGAGAGAGAACATTAGAGAAAACAAATAAATAGAGACAGTAAGAACAAACAAATCGAAACAGAATTAGAGGTTAGAGAGAGGGGAGAGACAGAAAAAAGAGAAAATTTATTTTGTTTAGAATCTTAATTATACTGCAATAGTAAATAATAATAAGTTAATACTTTTAGTTAATAAGCTGTAAGTTAGAAGAGTTTGAAAGTTGGAAATGACACTAACTGTGGTGTTCCTCATTAACTCGATCATCTTCGACAGGGCTGTGCAGTTCCACATTTCTGTGATATTCTTAAAGCAAAAGAAGAGAAAAGTAAGACAAAAATAAGAATAAGATGAAATAAGAAAGAAAAATATTTTGCAGTGATGGCTTTGTGAAAAAGTTTTATATATCATTTATGAAAGACAAAGAACAAAAGACACCTGTACTTTCTCACCACAATGCATATATTTATTTGTTTATTGCAATAATAAATCCTTATATTTCTATAATAGGGAGCTGAAATTAGAATAAGAACCAAAATGTTATGGTCCACAGAGCGGATGCTTTATGTGAGGCAGCCATGTTTAAAATAGGTGTAGTTCCGAGTCTCTGTATGTGGGCCACTAGGTGTCAGAATAATCACTTTCATAATGTGAGGAAAAAACATAGGGAACGTGGCCTATTGTTCTTACCGAATATATATCAAATGTGTGTGTGTGTGTGTGTGTGTTTGTGAGTAGGTGTGTGTGTTTTAAATACCATAAATATGTCCTGCTGAATAGGTCCGGTCATGTTGGGTTTCACTGTGGGTTGATTTCCAGGCAGTGGAAGAAATGAGGAAAGGAGGAAAGGAAAAATAAAATGCATTTTCTCCTCTGGTTTGATGGCAGAGCTAGTAGAAGTGAGAAGAGAACATAAAAACAACTAATTTAAATAAATTTGATATATTGATATTTATTTGTACTTAGAAATCAAATGAATAATTCCAATACATTCTTTCAAAAGAAATGAGCCAATAATTCATCTGTAGTTCATGTTTGACTTGTTCAAAAAGTAGTGATATATTTTAATATAGCTGTGTGTTAGCTATTAGCTAACACCAACAGCGTTGTTATTGCTAACTGTTCTTTAGCTATTCAGTTACTGTACGTTAGGCCACTGAATAAAGACTCTTCAGTAACTTTAATAACTAAATAAAAGTTCAGAAAATATTACTGTAGCTTTTCATTAGCTGTTCACTACCTCCATTTGTTCAGTTGTTGCTAGCTGTAGTTGCTCATTAGCAGATCATTGAGTCTAACACTTCAATCAGTTTTTGTCAGTCATGTGTGATTTTTCTTTGTAACCTTAGCAACACTCCTTTTTCCTGGTATTGGCACAGTGAAATCAGCAAAGAACGTACATTATTTTTATTCACAGGCTTCAGTAAAAGACAGCACTAAAACTAGAGAAACTGAGACAAACCCAGGGACACCAGGGACTTGGATAAAATTTAACAAAATTGATCCACAAAAAATGGAATGCTGAACCACCTTATACCTTTAAACTCGTGCTAATTATTTTACCAACTATATTGTTTATGCTATAAGAGTGTGAACCTTTGAAAAGTCCTGAAACTACATATATATCCCATGAACACTGTGGTGGGTGAAGACTGGGTGCAAGATTTGTTCACATTTGCACTGAAGGTTTGAGAAAATACAGTCCTAACAGCAAAGGTAAGCTACCTTCATGAAACAACCCCATGTCTGACACAGTACAAAATTAACAAATAATTTTATACTATCATTTTGTATTACATAGCATCCTATAGATGAAAACATTTAGCAAAGGATTTACAGGATTTAAAATAAACAAATCCTGCACTCTGACAAGGAATTTAGCAGATTTATAGTCTGGAAACTGTACAAACTGTACACAGGTAAACACATGTATCCATGTATAAGGGTGCAAACAGCACTGCTTCAGGGTGCAAAAACAAAAGATCAACACTCCAACTTTATGGTCTGTTCATATGTAGTAATTTGTTCAACGCATAAAATGTATATAATTGTTTATGCATGGTGTCCTAGCAGAGTTTGTCTTGGTGTGAAATCCTCTCACTTTGCTTATATGTCTCTAGTTGTAGGGCTATCACTGCTGCCCAATTATAAAAATTCATCATTGTTTTCACTGTGACAGTACTCCAGTAATGATTGATAACTACAGGAGACCCCTAGCCATGGAATTACTCTAAAATGGTGGTGTAAATTTTCGGTTACTGTTCTGTTACTGCCATCAACGTCAACAAATGTTGGTATTAGGTCTTCACGTCTAATCAGCAAAATACCAAAGTCTACTAACATTGGCATCCAGCTGGGTGATGAGAAAAGTTTATTGCAGGTGTAGCTTTTCACTATTTGGTAGTTCTTTACCTGTTGAATAAGAAGTCTGTCATGTTGGGTGGAGCGTAACCTGTAACAATGCAATCACATCATAGCGTAAACCACAGTCTCACTCCTAATTGTTACATAATGACATAAATGTGAGAAATTTATATAATAATACTGAGTTCTCACCATTGTTTAAGCACTTGATCATCTGTGGGACAAATAAAGCAACATAGAATTAATTACATACAGGGACGTTTACGTAATTAAAGTGTTTTGAAATCGAAGAAGCCTTTACTCTAGATTTGAGCTTATGATGGCATTCAGTCATTACTAAATTAGTTAAATCATGTATAGATTTTGAAAAATTACTAGACCCTGATTCTGGGTGACAAATGCCACTCAAACTCATGCCAAATGTGTTAGATGAAGCTCGACTCCTCCAATACCCAAAGACAGGGGTGAGCTTAGCATGACCCATTGGTTTTGGTCTTATTTAAAAAATTGAAATAAAAACACTTACCAGTTTTTTGGCAATTTCCATAAAATCTTGAGGCAAAAAGGGAAAGGTCATGTGGTCCATTGAGGGAGGAGGGATTACATCTTGTGACTTTACTGAAAAGAAAGAAAATCTACTTTTTGTAGTTCAAAAATCACAGGTAAGACTCGTTCTATAGGACTTTATCTTGCTTTCTTAAAGATCTACATATGCTATAATGTTAGAGTATGTGTAAAGGAGTACTCCCATGTTGTTTCTCTATTTTCCAAGTCGAAGGTGTATTTTGATATGTTTCGGTGTACTTAGAAATGGCTCAAACATTTTGTGACTCTAATTATACTTCCAGTAAAAGTCAATGGGTAGTGGAATATCATGTAAACAAACCATAAACTACATTTTCAGTTCAGTCCAAAATTTTAATTTCAAGGTATTCCTAATAAAGTTGTACTCTAGTCTCATGCCTGTGCTTCATGGAAACATTTATCGTATAAAATTCCATATATTTTTCAATCTATAATTACAGAATAAACTGCTCTTTGGATCTATCATACATGCATTGCAAGTAATCACATTTAGTGTTAAATTCAAATCACTAGAATAATGTTCTATATTATTCTATAATATTATTGTCTGTGGTGATCAATGGTCTGTTAATGGTCAGACATGTTACGTTGAAAAACCCTTGGCAGTTCCTTTACTATTTCATGTAACATTTAATTTTAAGATGTCATTCATACAGAAGCTAAATTCAACTTACCTGTAAACCACTGAACTACGAAAAAGACAATCAAACCCCTTCCAGCTGGAGACATTGTGGATTACACGTGGCTTCTCCTTGTTGACTAAAGACAAAACCAATAGATAAATGGGGAATATACAAAAATCATTTCAAACTTAGAATATGATGCCTACAGTACACTAAAAGAGACATGTTTGCCATTGTGATTTATCACCTTTCCTTTTAATTTCACCTTTTAATAATTTGGGAACTGAGGATACCAATTATTGAAGCTTTGCAAGTTACTACATAATTACAGATGCTGCGTTCTCTTCTAATTATACATTTCTTGATTCACTCTATGTTAACAGTAGGAGATAGGTGCCAGTCATCTATGTGCAGATTGAGGCCTGGCATTGTCTTGCTAAATCACCAAGGGTCTTCTCAGGAAAACATGTTATGATGATGGTAGCATATGTTTATTGAAAAATACAATTTACATTTCGTTGTCAAAGTCCTGGGCACCGCTGCATTCCCATATCATTTTTACCAAAGTTCCAAGCCCATGTAGCTGTATATAATGATTTTTTAAAAGATCCTTAATGTGCAGATGGTACATGATTCAATGCTATTTTGCCCCTTTCACAATATTTTAGTGTACTGCAGGCAGCAAATTTAAAATATTTAAAATATATACAAAAGAAAACATAATTTTATGTAGTTGTTTCAGTTAAATAAATGTTTAAGAGAATGATCTCAGATTCTTGCCTTCATTACATTTCACCATATACCCTACATATAAGGTACTTAAGTGTATTTAACATTTGTATTATGTAAATGTTTACTTGTATATAACATTCATCAAACCTCAGCCAGCACACCCACATTTATCTGAACATTACACTAAAACCTCAACAACTAAATATAATATAATGTTTTGCAGTATTTAGTGTACCCACTATTTGCCTTTAAGTTTTATTTATTTATTTATTTATTTTTGTCTTTCACTGAGACCTGCATTATTTTTCTTTTAATCAAAAGTTATATAGTGGTTGCATTTTCTGTTTCTCAAAATCTCACAAATTTGGACAACTTTTGGAAGGTAACTACTGCCATGGCACACCTGCCATTTTAGAACTGCTGTGAAGAAAAACAAAATGGCAGTCATTCCTGGGTGACTAGGAAAGTAACTCATTCTTAATTAAACCCATTTTCCAGATTCCAATGCATCAACTTCATGAAAGGACTGTGCACTTGCTGCCAAATATATCCCTTTTTTGACAGATGTGATTGTAAAAAGATAAAACAACCTGTGTTGTTTTGGCATATGTCATGTATAGGGACTGGAGCAAAAGATAAACCCGGTCTCACACTTACTCGTGATATAGTCACATACATAGGGGACTGCAATTCATGACATAGTCACTTATTTTTGACATTTTATGCGACAATAACACGATCATAAGTGAATGGGTAATTACCATAGAAACACTATGCGACACTAACAGGAAAACATCATTACTCATAACATAGAAAAGGGCAAAATGAGAATTACAGATCATAGGTTCTTATTCCAAAAAAGGCATAACGTATTTTATTATAATATTTCTCCTAAGCAACGTTTATTATTGGTGTCCTACTTTAGCTTTAACTCTAATGAGAACATTTCTTTCACTTAACGTTACTTTGACTAATTTTCAAAAGGTGAATGCTGAAAATGACATTTCTCTAGCCATTATTTGCTTCGATATTTTAGCAAATAATGAATTATCAACGTTATATTTTCCGTAAATAAAAACAAGACCATGGTATTAACTGATGGTAATGACGCCTTAATGAGGAGGAGTTGTCGTGTTACTGTCGCATAACACGGCGCACGGATATGACGGTGTGTGTGGTAATTACCCATTCACTTATGATCGTGAAATTGTCGCATAAAATGTGGAAAATATGCGACTATGTCACGAATTACAGTCCCCTATATATGTGACTATATCACGAATAGGTGTGAGACCGGGTTGGTTAATCATACATCAGCATTATTAAAACTTTCAGAATAATTAAGCATTCAGGGCTTTAATATCATATGTTTATCACCAGGCTTTAGCCCATGTGACCTCATCCTGTCTTGAGGTGTCCCCACACAATTTATGAACTTCAGGTTTATGTTCCATTGTTGCTATGGCTTCTGTTGCCATAGTTCACTGGGTCTTCAAGGAGATCTGTGTGGTTACTACATCCCATAGGTACACAATTAGAGGAAAACAGTGGTTAGTGTGGTATAGAGGATAACTCTGTGGGCTTCTACACAGAAGAGTAGGGTTCAGTTCCCTGCCTGGGTAATGACACCATGCTAAACTTGTAAGAGTCATTGGACAAGACTCCTACCACAGTCATTGCCCATTTATATAAAATGAATTGCAAATTCGTCTGCAAAAATGGCACAAATGTAAAACTTATCCCTGGTTTTAATGACTAAAAAATGTTGTAATTTCAGCTAGGATTCAGTAAAAAAGCTAAATTAAAATTTAACCGTAGTAACACAACAAAACTTCAAAGTGTGCTCACCCTTGATCAAATTTAATATATTGTTGATATTTTTTTTTAAAATAGAAAACACTCAGTTATATTTTTCTGCTTATTTTTGGTAGTTCACCACTTTTAAATTTGCTGTTACATTTTTATGAAAATAATATATTGATTTGTTTTTCTTATTTACATTTTTTAAAATAAAAAATTATTAACAAAAATAAAATACTATACATATGCAAGACATTTTTATCAATCTCTTTTATAAAACTGAAAAAAAAATCCCAAGTTAAACTATATTTTACAGCTTTTTATATCTATTTTTGTATTAATTATTCTTTTTCATTTTTCACATTCTCCACAGCAATTGTATCATATATTTTTACACATTTTATATGAGTAGGGAAATTCTGTTTATATGTTCATTCATTCATTCATTCATTCATTATCTGTAACCACTTATCCAGTTCAGGGTTGCAGTCTGTTTATATGTGAACTGAGTAAATGCATTTAATAATATTATTTTACGGAACAGTATAAGAAGGTATGAACGTACTTACAAAACGATGTGGTTCTCCTCCCAGGATTGACAGAATATAATAGACGATGTTGAAGACACACTGCCAGTTTAGACTCAGAAGGAAGTGTGTGTACAATGTGTGAGTCTCCTCTTTACTCCTCCCAATCCTTGGTGGGAGGATGCTAGCAAAAAATATGAGCCAATCCCAAAATGGCAATTATTAAATAAACAGATGAATTAACTAAGTCTGGAGGCCCTTCCCTTTGTTTATCTGCTCATTATACCTTGCAGACATTTTTTAAAGAAGTAAAACTCAGTATTGTTACAGACAAAAGTCTAAGATGAGCTCAAACATTCTCTATTGTGTTTAAATCAGGACAAAACATAATCCAGATGAACTTGTCCTTCAGATAATTCATGGTCACTGTGATGTTTTGAAATATCAAAATCTCCTGTACTCCCAAGACTTACAATATTTCCATATTCTGTTCAATATTTAATTCCAGCTTAAAATTGAATATTTTGCAGTTTGCCATTTTGTGCTTGGAATTTGTTTTCTTCATAGGAACCCACAGTAGTTTGCAGTAAATCTAAATAAGACAGCAACTTTAACTTTACTCAAATAAAAAATTTACTTCATACATTGCACTGAATATAAAAATACCTGAACAGCGAGATTAAAGTGCAAACGTATCACTTTTTGCTATCTTCACAATCACATTAAGCACAGCTTGTGTCTCAGTGAATGGCCTTTTGTCCAAGTCCCTCTGAGACACATGTCCAATTTAAAACTTGTAACCTACAATCATTCACCCCTGAGTGAACCTAGGCAAAGTGTAATTCATCCACTTGACTGACCCAACGAGAAAAACAAGGCACAAATCTTAAATGGAATCCTGTTAAGTGCCATGATGCTGAGATCTGTTGTGCTATAAAGTAAGTTATTAAGTGTCAACAACCTTCTCAAACGTTTGAAAAATTTTACCATTAAGAGTTTTGAGAGATCACAAACAGAACAATGTTTCCTTACAAAACATGTTTAATCAGAGCTGCCATATATTAAAGTTACTTCTATTTTATTTTCAAAACTAGCATTATGATTAATTATGGCATCGATGTACAGGAAAATCTGCTAATACATTCAAATACTAATCAATCATTTTAAACCAAAAATGTGTGGTAGGTGTAGAGTAGATGCTGCAAGGTGCTGCTGCCTTCTTTTTCTTTAAAAGTGCACGACCTGGGACAAGACTCCTAACACTGCATTAGCCCTCCTCTGTAACATGTATGTACCTGTAAGTCCCTCAGACTAACCATTAATGTATATGTAATGTCCCTTCCAGTGTACTTCATAAAGCAGGAACCTAAAAACAATACACAGCAATATCTCACTACAAGCCCACTGTACTCTTAAAGATGAGGAATTCTGTTGAGGTCAATGCACTGCATCTTTCATCCCCATAGGGTCAGTCAGCTAAGGAACAAAGCAAACAGTCTCCTCTCCCCTAGTGACACAGCTTTTAATGAACTCAATTACCTAATGTTGCCTTCGCTAATTGGATGGTGTGGATGGAACATATAAATGCCTGGGGTTGTCATTGTGCCATTGAAAAAATGTAAGCAGTGTAAATGTTTATATTTTGGCTGCTGCATTTTCTTCCACTCTGGCCCCAATTTTAGCCGGAAGTTCTGGGTCACTGAAGTAATCTGGAGAAAAGATAACAAAAATATATTTAAAAAAATAAAAGACCACAATGGTGCAGCTGAAATGTGTGATGTGTAATAATGAATGTAGCCCAAAAGAATAAAGTATAGAGTGTGTAGAGGCAAACATTCCTAGTTATTTCATGCCTCTGGTTATATCATGTAGAACTCATAATTCCATTTTCCATTGAAAAATAACATTCATTCATTGTCTGTAACTGCTTATCCAGTTTGGGGTCGAGGTGGGTCGGGAGCATACCCGGAATCACCGGTCGCAACTGTGTGGGAAACCCACGCAGACACAGGGAGAACACACCACACTCCTCACAGACAGTCA